>NC_056627.2:209381960-209681960 GCF_002870075.4 Lactuca sativa | reverse complement strand
TTCATAACTATCGTGCAGTTATGTAGTCTTCTGATTTCCACGTCCGAGTCATCGCTCATTACTAAATTCCTTTTGGATTGTCTTAGTTGCAATTGTGTTAGTATTACATAGAGCGTCATCATGCTTGAGGGTCCTAGAGTGTTAGGAGCTTAGGACGAGGGTTTAGGATCTTCTTGACTGTTCTTGGTTGCTTGGGACTTTGGGGTCCGAGTCATGACTAATGACCTAATAAGGATAGTAAATTTTTACAGGTTCGGTGTATGCCTATGATGGGTTGAGTGGCTTTGTTAGTGACTGGTGGATCGGGGGTAAGCCTGAGAGTTGTTAGTGTTTGGCATATCAGAAGTAAGACCGAGAGTTGTTAATGGTTGGTGGATTGGGGTAAGCCCGAGAGTTTTTAGTGGTTAGCAAAGCAGGGGTAAGCTCAAGGGTTGCTAGTGGGTTGTAGATTAGGGTTGTTAGAGCCGAGTGGGTATATAGTGGGTGTATAGTCTAGATGGGTGTATTTGGATTGGTTTCCATTCTGGTTTTCGCTAGTGTGTTTAGATACGAGGTTATCGGAGATGGCGGTCGGCCATGGTTTCCACATTTGGTTTATCAGTAGGACAACATGGGGACGAAGACATCTTGGTCAATTCAAATCTGTGAATTTCGATCGACATGGTTGATTTATAGGATGAAATTGTTCGCAATATTGTCAGGCACGTGTAACGCCCTTAATCTAGAAAGTAATATGGAAATAAATCATCCTTGATAAAGGCCAACTCATCGAGTTTAGGGAAGGAAACTCAACGTGTTGGAGTTCTTTGGCACGCGTGTTTTTGAGGATCAACACGGCGAGTAGGTGAAGGCTAACTCGACTAGTTGGACGTTATTTGAGAAAACCTAATTTTGAGGTTTTGCACCCTATTTAAACACCTTAAGTCCCAAGTGTTGGCCTCATTTCCAGCCTCCATTGCCCCTTACCCTAATCTCGAAACCCTAGATCCTCCTTGAGTGTTGTGAGCCCATTTTAAGTGTATTTTGGGGTGTTTGAAGCTTATTGAAGGAAGAGGATCTTAGTGCAAGGTGAGGATTCAAGAAGGAGCTTTCAGATCTCGATTCCTTGACCCATTTCAAGCATTTTTGGGTATAAAGTCTCAACCATTCTTATTATACACTTAGATCTCCTTGCTAGGGCTAGTTTCCATGGTTTAGCCAAGTTTGAGTGGTTGGTGGGGGTGTTGGTCGTCCCAAAGGAGTTATTCTTTCAGATCCATGGTTCTTGGCAACTCTTGTGGCATAATGGTGCCAACTTTATGGTCTTAAGGGATCCATGCATCCATTGAGCCCTTCTTTTGGCATCTTTTGAGATTTTGAGCTTCTTCTAGCCTTGCATAAGAGTAAAGTTGGAAAATTTACTTGACCTTTCAACCTTTAAGGTCCAAGGCTGCATCCATGAGCTTTGTCTTGATGATTTGGCGACTTAATAGATTAATAGGTTTTGCTGACTTAAGAACTCGGCGAGTTCATGGGTGAACTCGACGAGTTGGAATGATTTTTCCCGATTATTTTGTCTAAAGGGGAAGCTCGTCGAGTTGAGGGACAACTCGGCGAGTTGAGTTAACTCGGAGCATTAACTTTGACTTTTGATTTATGCCTTTGACCAAGTTGTCCCAAGGGGTGTTTGAGGTAATCTGAATTGGGTTGAAGGAAAATATGGGCCTAGGATAAGGCTCATATGGGATTGGGCCCAATTTGGAAAATTGGGCCATTAGTGGGCCTTTGTGGATCTTTTGGTTTCGGGCCTCTTTGGTTATGAAAGTTGGGCCTCAGTTTTGGTTCTTGTTTGGGGTCAGGGGTAAAATGGTCATTTTAACCCAAGTATAGTTAGTAGGCTTGGGAATGGAATCTAATTGTTTATTTGATGTTATTTTGATCTGATAAATCGGAGTCGTCGTCAAGGCAACAACTAGGGATTTATTTCAGGGACACTGTATGCAAGACCGGAGTCGGCTCCTGGCACACTGTATGCAGACCATAAGGCGGCTCCTAGCACACTATATGCAACACCAGAGTTGGAACTCTAGCAAGTAATTAGTTAAGTAGTGTAGTTTATATGCTAGTTGTATTTGTGATGCTTGCATGGAAGACCAGGAGGTGGCTCATGGAACTTGTCTGTAAGATCCAGGGTTGTGGCGCCCGGCCTAGCAAGAAAGACCATGAGGCGGCTCGTGACGTAATGGCAAGACTGTGGTTGGCACATAGCACTCTTATTGATTGTGGTATATGAATGATATGTATGGCTCATGGTTATGTACGACATGTATGGTTCGTTGGATATGTATGATATGTGGTATTTGTGGAACTCACTAAGCTCTGTACTTACGGTTTTCAGTTTATTGTTTCAGGTACTCTAGTTTTCAAATGAGAGAGCTCGGGACGATCTCAACGCACACACCCGTGTTTTCCGTAATATGTGATCTTTGGGAATGAACTCTGAATATTGTTTTATTTGAAATGCATTTTAATGTCTGGATAAATTTTCATTAGCGTTTTGACTATAATAAAAATGAAATTTTTACCTTGGATTTTTGGGATGTTTCTAGTTGTTATCAGAGCCTTGGTTTGAGGGATTCGTGCATACTCTTGGGTGTGCCTGAACTCAAACTGAGGGTTTGGTGAGAATTTTTATAAAATAAACATTTAATTAAAAATAAATTTTAATCAAAGAAAGGGGTGCGATGCGTGCAATCGGCCGGGCTCAAGTAAGTGATTTCCAAAATATCAATACATGACTATTATGTGGTATGATATAGTTATGAGAACCAGGCTAGCTTAGGACTAAGGATCTGCTCAGTATTATATGATAGGAGAGATTCCTTTTATGTGCCTGATTGTATGAGCTTTTTGTATTGCATGCTAGCATGTTTATCTAATAAGTAGATGGAATGGCTTGTATAGAGTATATTGGTTAGATTTTCCGTTACCTGAATGCTGCTTCCTTCGTGCTTTGTTGGCCTCTTAGCAATGTGAGTTAGCTACTAAGTGAATATGCTAAGTCACATGTGGCACATGTTGGATAATTTCAGAGTGATGGACTTGACCCTATTACGCAACTCTCATTTCAGTCCAACCGTTCTAAGATTGAGTCTTTTACTCGAAGGATTATCTGATCTCTGTTGCATGTGACTATATTAATGGGGAGGCTAATTGAAATTGGTGAGAGTCCTTCAGTAGCTGAGGGTTGGGTAGGGTTGATAACCTAGGAGTGCCTAGGATATGCTTTGGTGGGGTAGTGATGTGGTAAAGCGGTTTTTGGTGCTTTGGCTTGAGGAAGTGTCTTAGAGGATTCAGGAGGACTGTTGGGGAAAGTATGGATAGGTGTGGAAGGTAGTATTGGGCCCGTACTACTGAAAGCACATGATCTATACTCAAATCGGTGAGAGTCATGGAGAATCTATGAAGCTAATGGGAGGAGGATTCTTGGGTATGTTCTAATTGTTGGTTTGTCGTATTTTAGTTTGGAGATGAGCATTCAGGGAGGTGGTTCAGGTTCGGGTTCTGACTCAGGTGCGGGTGCTGAGCCGATTAGCGAGTAGTTGTGAGATTTCATTTCATCAGAGATTTTTCGCTGTGCTTCGGAGATATTGGATGAGCGCCTGGGCGCGTTCCATGTGGAGGTTATGGTTATAATTGGAGCTTTCACTCTCTCTTTCTGGGAGTTTTGTGCTTGTGGAACTCTTGCATTCCAGGGCGAGAGGGACCCCATTGTCAGTAGGAGGTGGTTAGCGGATATGGCTAACACATTCAAGACGAGTTTCTGCCATGAAGAGGCAAATGTTAGATTTCCTTACTGCTTTTTGAAGGACAGGGCACAAGATTGTTGGGAATAGATTGGTAATGAGTTAGGTGATGATGTTGTTGACGATATCTCATGGGATGACTTCTCGACCAGGTTCCAAGTCGAGTTTGCACCAACAATCAAGGTACAACAGTTGGCGCGATAGTTTCTGTAAGGTCATGAAACGGATCTTACCAGTGATCAAACAAACAAAACAATCAATTACAATAAGAATGAAGTAGAAACAGAATTCAGAACAAGCTTTCACATGCTTCTATTAATGAAAAACGTCTGGTACAACTTGTCTATAGCAACCGTGAACTCTATGGCATCAACAACCATTAAATGACCTATATAGCCTCTATATATAGTGGACTTGGGCCGACTCTGGGTTTACGGCCATAAACTCATAACAAGGCCGTAAACTACAAACGAAACTACCAAAACTGCATACAGACCCAAAAGAACCTATTACAACAAAATCCTAGACCAAACCATTAATTAGACACTTCAATCTCTCCCTTGGTTTGGTGCTAGCTTGGAGTTAATCTTTGTCGACCACCATCACATCTGCCTGCCCCATTGCTCCGTTCCACATACGTTAATTGATGATCTCGGCAACTATGGACGTAAACTCTTTTGGTGCTTGCTCAAAAATCTCCTCGGCAACTTTTATTTGATAAGTACTCAGATGATCAATATCCCACTTCCTGAACTGGAACAAATCCTTTCGATCATAAAGACGGATGCATCCATCTTTAAGCTTGATAACAGCAGACGCTGTAGTCTTATCGAAAACCTAGTAAAGCATGGAGATTAGGATTCCATCAGCATAACTTTGAAGAATAGGGATTTGTGTTACCTGATTGGTTGCAAGCCACATCACCACCTGAAGTGGATGACCATTTTTGGGATCTATGACGTCTGGATAATGCTTGATAACAGACTCAGCAGTCTTCATTGAAGGAAAACCCCTTGTCACCTGGTCTTCTAGGAAGTGTTTGAATTGAGTTGCCTATGGATTATCCCAGGGATTTGCAAAAGGAGATCATGATAACTCTGATAGATCCACCCTAGTCCATGAATTGAAATCATGAGTCTTTGTATAGCTTAGTGTTTCCACTCTTTCTTCGCACTATCCACATGTTTAGAGTATCATGAAAACCCCAAGAAATGATCCCAGACCTAGCACCATACGTATCTCTAAAGCGTACAACTCCAAGATCAGTAACTATGATTGTTGGTTGATCCCCAGGTGCATTCTTGTCAGAACTCCTCTTAAACAAGAGTTGTCCCTTTTCAGCAGCTTTAGCTTGTCCATCACGTATAATTGCCGCAATATGGGGAGCATGAGCGGGCTCCTCATCAAAACGATTTACGACTCGTGAAGTCTGAACGGTTGGCATGGCAACAGGATGAGCTTGAGTATGTAGATTGATCTTGTACTCGTCTGCAGATGTTTTGTATTTGTCACCAAGATCTCCTTCAAGCTTCTTCTTCAAATCAAAGTAACTAGAGGTAAGGAGATTAAAATGGGCTTGAAGATCAGAGATTTGCTTTGTCTTTATCGCTCGATCATCCTGAAGGTCAAAGACTTGATATTTCAGTTTGGCATCCTCATTTAATAAATCATTGACTTGAATATCAAGTTCAATGTTCCTCTGATCTAGGACATTGATCTTCTTTTGAAGCTCATCAACTGACGATTTATCTACTCCTTGGTGACCTTCTCTGAAATAAATTCCTTTGTCGCGAGAAGAAGGATCTACACTTCATTCTGAGCGAGATGCATCGCTAACCGCACAGAGGCATCATCAAGATCTACCCAAGGAGGAGAGAATCCTGGTGGAGCAGAGGAGCCACCAACCTTAAAAGTGGTGCTAGGACCTCTACAAAATGGTTATGTTGATACGATGGCAGGGGTAGTTGTTGGTGTAATCGTCATGCCATGAGACAAGTCAAAATCCAGAGGCTCAAACCTAGGATCACGTCTTCTTCTCTTAGATGGAGGCTATAAGGTATGGTCTGTTGTATCATCACCCTGAAGTGGTTCAATTGTGGGTGAGGCAACATCAAGGGGAGGAATCCCTGACATTGTCACCATTGGAGCTGTATAGTCAACCACTTGATCTGTAGTAACGAGTGTTGACTCGAGAACGTCTTCAGAGTCCCTTATCTCCGTTGCTGGGTGAGCAACATCACTGATATTATCAAGCAATGTGTTGAGGTTGACATTCGACAAGAAGTCATCATTGCTTCCAAAGTTGGTTGGAATCTCATCTCTATCAAAACCTGTAAGATCAAGGTCTTCATACTGATCAGTCTCAGTTGCATTCTTGGAAGACCCTTCATTGTAGTCACCTTCGACTTGGACTGATCGTAGGTCATGCTCCTCAGCTACAGACACAGTAGGAGCAACTGTCTCTTCCCCTTCCTGGTCTAATACTGTGATCACATCTCCTTCTGAGATCACCCTTTCTGATGAAGTAGGCTCCGAAGATATCTTATCAGAAGATCTGTGAGACTCGGATGCCTCATTCGGCTCAGCAAATCGTCTGAATTTAACCAGTGGATATAGTCCTTGAAAGAAAACTTTTCCTTTGCGATTTTGTTTAATGAGCCCAATAGTGTGAGGGCCCAAGGACTTCATATCAAGAGTTTCTCCCTCCTTTACTATGTCAGGAAATTGTTTGTTGATGAAGAGCTGAATGAACCTAGGATACATCAAGTAGGTATCCCGTGTGATGGCATTGACGTTGACCACAAACTCGTCCAGGATAAACCTCAAAAAGTTGAAGCCAATCCCCGCAGCAAGAGAAACAATAACTCCAGTGTTTCTTAGGGATATTTCATCCGCACCAGACCTCATGCCGGAGATGCAGCTCACGAACACATGGGCTAGGAATCTCCAATAGGGTGGCAGAAGCTTTTTCACTGTAGGAGGAGAATCGCCTTCATACCTCATCTTCTTTAAATTTTTTTGAGCATCTTCAATACCAATTTCAGTGGGAAAACTGGGTAGGTCATTGATCAACAATGTTTCTCTAATGAACTGCTCATCGATCACAACTTTGCATCCTTTAATGATTGCATCTACTGTCACTGCTCCATCATCGTCTCTTCTCATTTTGGCAGTTTGCCAGAATTCTCTTATAATTTTCTGATAAACAACGGTGTTCATGGTGATGGAGGAGGCCAAGCAGCATTCCTTCAGTCCATGAATTATTGACTTGAATTATCCATGTGCCACCAGAGGATCTGCCAGTACCATTGCCAGATTGTGCATGTCTGCGAACTTTAAGCCTGCCATTTGATCTGCACTAAAACATACTAAGTAAGAAAAGAAAGATATTTGAGCAATTAATGTTTTTTTTAATTTTATTAAATCAATTTCAAATTTAGCCCAAAAAGAATGAAGTATTTTAACCAAAGTCAAGCTTACGGTCAACACAAAGTTTATAGTCAAACTGGAGTTTGCGA
This sequence comes from Lactuca sativa, assembly GCF_002870075.4. Classification (NCBI taxonomy): domain Eukaryota; kingdom Viridiplantae; phylum Streptophyta; class Magnoliopsida; order Asterales; family Asteraceae; genus Lactuca; species Lactuca sativa. The sequence continues at coordinate 209,674,657 of NC_056627.2, read as the reverse complement.
CCGTAAACGCATGGCCGTAAGCTAACGGTAGCAAACAGAGTTTACGGCCGTAAACTCCATGGCCATAAGCTTGGGCTGTAAACTCCGACAGATCGTTTTTCGTTGATTTTGGCCTCAAAACTCATCGATTTCATAAAGCAACTGCATATCCTTAGTCGGAATCTTCTTACCTATGAGATGAACGGAGCAATTTCTTGAAAAAAGCAAAAAAAAAATCGAAGAAGAGAGAGAATAAGAGGGAGTTTGCGGCCAGAATCAGAAAAGTGAAGGGGTTTCCGGCTGTAAACCCTTTATATACCTTAGACATTTTACATGCTGTCCACAATGAGTAAAATTTAAAACAAAATAGACTAAACTTTATCTAAACAAACACTGAATATAATTTTTTGACTTAGGGATCAAAGTTGTTAGACAGCCTTAGTGTACTTATCGGTACCTTTATCTTCATGTCTATGTCTGATCGATCGCCGGTATTGTGGTCCACTTAAACACGAAATATTTGTGATAATTTTAAACAAACTAAGAATGACAAGACATTTTGATCCTATATTCTTAGATAGATTTCCTAGGGACCATTTAGCTGCCGACGACCAGGGATATTGTTGTACACCTAAATTGAGCAGCGAGATCTACAGACAATCTGTATGTGTTCAATTTTAATTGTACTAGAACATGTTTCCCGCTTCCTAATATGCTCCAGTAATCAAGAATTTCTAAAATACTCCTTACACCAGGTGAGCAAACAATTATTAAGAGAGAAGATAGATTTAGAATGCATATGTTATACACCCAGGTCGGATCTCTTCCAATCACGCAGAGGATGAAACATATGACTAACTAAAGTTTTAGAAGGATTGAGAAAAAGAATGATGCATATACTATGTACCAGGTCGGATTGTGAGTCACGTAGAGGAGACAGTATATGACTAACAGATAGAAAGAATTGCATAGAAAGAAGATGCAGAGAGATAGAATTGCATATGTTACAGTCCATGTCAGATCTCTCGATCACGCAGAGGAGGCAACATATGACTAACAGATAAAAAGAAAGAAAATAACCTTCTACAGACCTAATTTATCGAAATTCCCCAGTCACCCCATCAATACCGAAATTAAGGACAGAATCCACACATCGAGGAAAAGTTAATCCATAGTTCTAGATACGAGTTCTTTTAATGTGACCAGTAGATTCTCATGTATATCTCCCTGATCAAGCTATCTGAGTGTCGTATTGTCATGCTAAACGGATCTAACTAGTTCAATATTTGTCAAGTCCTTGAATTCCTTAAGTTCAAATCTTCCTAGTCAAGTCCATTTAGAATCTTTCGTGCCTACCGACACATCGACAACAGAGCGTAGACAATTTAATTTTGGTACGTTACGCAGATTCAGATTGCCCGTTATCACTTGATAATATCACTTCCCAACACATCACCTACAGGCATGATTATCAGCAACATATTTTTGATTTTCTAATTTTTTATTGTTTTTTGGATTTTTGAAAACTTTCAATTTTTTTGTTTGGTTTTTGTTTATTTCTCCCCCTAAATTTGTGCATGGGTGGGAATGAAATCACAAAAATGCGCAAATTTAAACTAATCTAACCAAAAATAAAAAAAAACTTAAAATAAGTAAAAAAAAGGTAAAAAAAAAAATAAAATTAATCCTCAAAACGAATCATTTTCAAAAATCTCACAAGCACATCGAATCGAGCTTTGTTAAAAGGCTTGGTGAATAGATCCGCCACATTATTAGCAGTGGGAACCCATTCCAGCCGGATGAGAGAACGTTCATAACAGTCTCTGATAAAATGAATTTTGATATCAATATGCTTGGTTTTTGAGTGTTGGACAGGATTTTTTAGCAATTTGAATAGTAGCCTCATTATCACAGTAGATAGGGGTTTCTAGATAATTCAAACCGTAATCCAACAGCTGATGTTGGATCCATATGACTTGAGAGCAATAGGCAGATGCAACAACGTATTCCGCTTCAGCTGTTGAAGTTGAGACAGTGTGTTGCTTCTTGCACTGCCATGACACCAGGCGATCTCCTAGATATTGACAACCTCCTGAAGTAGATTTTATGTCAAGCTCACAGCCTCAATAATTACTATCACCAAAAGCATATAAATCAAATTCAGAATTTTTCAGATACCAAAGACCCAATTTTGGGTTGCCTTTAATGTACCGAAAGATTCTTTTGACAGCAATAAGATGTGAAAATTTAGGATTAGCCTGATAACGTGCGCATTGACAAACTACAAACATGATGTCTGGTCGGCTTGCAGTAAGATACATCAACGATCCGATCATCGATCTGTAGTGTGTCTGATCTACGGATTCGCCATCAGTATCTGGAGTCAGAAGAGGTCTTTCAGCCATCGGCATCGATGCAGGTTTAGCATCTTGAAACCCGAACTTCTCAAGAATATCCTCCACATACTTGGCTTGATGTAGCAGGATTCTGGTGGAATTTTGTTTGACCTGAAGCCCCAGAAACATTGTCATTTCTGCCAATGAACTCATCTCGAACCTCTTTTTCATAATGCCTACAAACTCCTTGCATAGCTACGGACTGGTGGACCCGAAGATAATGTCGTCAACGTAGATTTGAACCAGAATTTGATCATTACCAACATGCTTGATAAACAAGGTTTGATCGATAGTGCCACGAGAGTATCCATGCTCTAGCAAGTGCTTTGTAAGAGTCGCATACCATGCTCGAGGAGCTTGATGTAACCCATACAATGTCTTATCCAACTTGTATACATGATTAGGAAAATTTGAGTTAACAAACCCAGGGGGATGATCAACATAGATTCCGTGCTTCACCTTGCCATACAAGAAGGCTGTCTTGACGTCCATTTGATAAACCGTGAAGTTCATGTAGTTGGCATATGCAAGGAAGATACAAATAGCTTCCAAGCGAGCTACTGGAGCATAGACCTCAGTATAATCAAGACCCTCGACTTGTCGAAACCCGCAAACCACCAATCTAGCTTTATTTCACACTATAACCCCTGAATCATCCTGCTTGTTTCGATAGACCCAGCGTGTGTCAAGAGACTTTTTGCCCTTTGGTAACTCAACCAATTTCCAAACCCTGAGTTTTTCAAACTGATTCAACTCTTCATGCATAACATCTATCCAATTGGGCTCATTTAGAGCCATTTCAACATTCTTGGGCTCTATTTGAGAGATAAAGCAAGAGTAGAGACATGTATTGACATCTCCACTCTGACTTCTGGTTTTAACTCCATTATCCAGCTGACCGATGATGTTCTCTATCGGATGATCACGTTGAATTCTAGAGGGTATCTCCTGGCTGATGTCATTAAGCGAGATGGGAAGATTGTGAATATTGACACCTCCTTCATTTGCTGATTGTTCCACACTAGATGACTCTGCTACAAACTCATTAGAAATGTCTTCAGGAAAGAGTAGTTCCATAAAAGTTGAAGTAACAGCGAAAGCATCTCTAGATATGAACTCTCTTTCAACAGGAGTGAGTGGTGTAGCCTCAGCATCAGGAGTATCATTCTAAACAGGAGATTTTGGACTATCAGGTGGTACAGATGACTCCCCCTCAGGCGAAGCAGAGGACTCTCCCTCAGATGATGAAGAGGGTACTGTTGGGGGTCTGTAGACAACTTCTTCGTCTTCGTCTTCGTCTTCGGAAACATGCTTCGAACCGGAGAAAGACCCAGATAATCTATCTGAAGACACATTTATTGACTTGAAAAGTGATGTGTAATCAAATAACCAATCTGGACCCACTCAAGCATCCGTTTCGTTCTCCTCTAACCAGCACAGGTCATAGGATTCCACAATATGCTTCGTCTTCTTATTATAGACCTTATATGCAGTGCGTGCAACAAACCCTACAAAGTAATAATCATCGGATTTGGCATTAAACTTAGGTGAAGAAAGGTGCAAGGACAGCCAAATACACGGAAATGGCTGACTGATGGCTTTTGACCATATAGAATCTCATACAGAGTCTTCATCTGAGCTTTGTTTATCAACACGCGCTCCTGAACGTAGCAAGCAATGTTAATCTCCACGCCCAAAAGAAAACTGGTAACTTGGAAACACACAACATCATCCTAGCAGCGTCTTTCAAGGTTCTATTTTTCCTTTCAGCAACACCATTTTGTTGAGGTGTGTTGTCACACCCCAAAACCAGGAATGACGGAAACGTTCTGAGGCGGAGGACGTCATGTACAGTATCACAACAGTGAATAGTAGTAAACAAGCAACAACATCATCCATTGCATTAATAATATAATTTTAATACAAGTGTATTCTGTCAAGTTATATAGACACCAAAATGTAAATCAAAATGAAAGATAAGTCTTGAACGAGCTCCATCTTCTCTAAACCTTGCACCGGTACCTGTCTACTGGTAACCTGAGGATACAAGTTATTTTGAAAGAGAGTATCAGCTTTAAAGCTGGTGAGATCATTAGTATTTTAGTATCTGAATTTGTAAGAAAGTATTTGTAAGTACGTGAAGTGAGTATGTAAAAGTGTTGAACCTCCTAGAAAACCCTATGTTTCCTACTAAAAGTAGCCTTCTACCAAGGCATCTAGTATCTGTGTGTGTCTCTTGTAAGAGTGTGCATTTTCCCAAATCCGACTATCATTAACCAAAAATATAGTTTTTACATTACCGTGCATCGAGTGAATGTTCACGAAGTGAATGTAATGGGAAAAATATTATAGTGTTGTAGTATTGTATTAAGTAACTACTGTTGTACTCAGTACCTTAAACCAATTGTAATTTAAAGTAACATGCGATCGGCCTGTATCCTGCTACCGACTCTAGAACGCGACAATGTACAATGTCGGAGAAAAATGACATTTGGCACCCATAGAGAATTAATTCTCACTGTAGCTAGCAGCAAGGTGTAGAGTAGTCAATGCAGTATATATATACGCAAACTCATACGCTCCCCAATTAAGGAGATTCTGGATACATGAACCACTACAAGAAAAATAGCCTTTTACGACGCGCAAACCACGACACTCATTGATTTATGTTACGCAATGGAGAGTGACGTTAAAAAAGTGTCATCTCTTCAAAAAATTTAAGGATTTAGGTCACGCATTATTGTGTGCCCTTAAATTAGCGTCATACGAGAAAAAATTAAAAACACGGAGGGCGCTGTATCTTAAATGGGCGTCCTCTATGATTGTCGCTTTATAATTTTAATGAAAAGCGCGTTTAGTAGATAGGGGGAAAATGAAATCCCTAAAATTTTGAACACCCGCCTTATTTTTTGTCCTCCAATTTTGTTTCCTTCTTGCCCTAATTACGATCCTTTCTTCCCCCTCCATGGATTCGACTGCCGCCTTGCCTAGTTATCGACACTCCTTCCTTCGTTCCGCACTTGCCTTCTTCGCCTGACAATATCTCAAGAAGTACAACTACGAAAGCGTACAAGTCGAACTTATGTGTCGGAACTACGGTAGACTGAAATTCAGGAAACATGTAGCCTCGTGTGCCCTAGAATTTCACGAATCTTGAATTTGGCTTACTGGAATCTCGTTCCAAGCTGCTATCGGTTTCGCCACAGAGTTCTGCCGTTCCAAAATCGCATATTTTCGCGTTGAGTGACTATGATTGGGTTACAATTATGCTTGAGCCGACGATTGGGTTACAATTATGCTTGAAAGTGTGAAGAATTTACATGCTCCATCTACTTCTATCCTAGAGCCGACGATTTAGGGCCTTACAGCTTCTCATCCCACATAGCGCCGGCGATTTAGGGCCTTACAAGCCCTAGCTCGGATTGAACTAAGGTATGCTTTACTGAGCATGATTTGTTATGATTTTTTGTTCTGCTTACAAGCCCTAGGTCCGATTTCAAGAAATATCTCATTCTATTCAATGAAGCAGGTCTGATTCTTCTCTTCTGGTTGCACTAAGGTATGTCGTGCTTACCGTTATTCATCTAGTCTCTTCTTCTTCTTCTTCTTCTTCTTCTTCCCTGATATCTTAATTTTTCGTGTAACACCTACCATTTCTTCACTTTTGGAACGCGTACAATTTCTTCACTTATTCTTCTTCTTCTTCTTCCCTGACTCGAATTACTTTATCACGCCATTTGTGTTGATGGGTGCAGCGCTAGCTTTTTTCCTAATCTATTTCCAAGTGAAATGGTCACTAGCTTGTGTGGTGGTTGTGGCGGAATCAAAATGGGGGTTTCAGCCATACTCAAGCAAAACATATAGACATCATTACCACTTGGCCAATTGTCATGGCCCTCCACTCGCTGGTTCTAAACCCTGAAGACACGACCACCACCACCACCATTACTAAACCAATAGAAGAACTTTCAACAATGGTGAAACCTGATCAGGCCTTATACTTGATAACATTAAAGGTCTTTTTACATCCCCACCCACTAATTTCTTTGAGTTAATTATATAAATGTTTTTCATGGTGACATGCATGCAGTTTGTTATATTGGGCAACCAACAGCTCCCATCATACAACAGAGGGTATAATATCATGAGACATGTATGTGTTTCTTGGTCATGAAACAACAGCTCCCATCATACAACAGAGGGTATAATATCTGCAGGGGCGTAGGATGATCGTCTTGAACGAACTTGCTGATGTGGCGTAGGCTGACAGAAAACATCAAGTCAAACAGAAGTGAGTCATAACATAATGCAAAATTATATATATATATATATATATATATATATATATATATATATATATATATATATATACCTGCAATTTTGGGCGTAGTGCCTCTAAAGGTCCTTTGCTCTTTTGTGACCCCTGTTGTAAAAAAGACAAGAATAACATGAAGCATCAAAACTTTATTAAAATAGATCAAGAGTTTAAAAAAATCATTTTAAGTACCTTTCCTAGTGCCCAATCTGCAGAATCAAAGAAAGCACGATCATGATCCTGTATGATTGGGGAACAAATTAGTTGTTAGTATTCTTCTTCCATAATTAGACAAAAAAAAGAATGGAAATTGAATTACCTTTGAGATTAAAGGGGTTTTTCTTGGTAGTAATCCACCATATTTTTTCTTGATTACAGCTTCCTGCAAACAATGAACTTTGTGAAATTTCAATTTTAAAGATTATATAGTAAAGACTATTCAACCACAATTTTAAAGATCAAATAAGCACATGATTTAAGACTTTTAACTAAATCCCTTGTAATGGTGATAAAGGGCAAATAAGTAAATTAGGATAATATCTACAAAAGAAAGGAAGTACCTCTTGGGCTTGTGTGGGCATGGGATTGTCCTCTGCATTTTCTAAATCCTTTGGGATTTCTTGTGAAGATGAGTCATTGTTTACTTCAACTTTTTGATCATTATCCACAAGATTAAGGTCTTTGGAACCCACATTTGTCTCGGACATTTTATAAGTATTTACAGAAAAACCTGCTAATAACACAAGAGTGGGATAATTTTCATAATGATACAGTTTTTCAAACTTTTCATGGAAAAACATTTAGTCCCATATATCGATGATAGGCTTAATTTTCATCTTATAAAACTAAGTTTACTGTTTTCTATCTCACTTAATAACCTTCTTTATTTTATCATACGCTAAAATGAACGAAAGCATTCATGTTATCTTTTCTCATAAATGAACTAGGCACTACTAGAAAAAAGGAGATACAAGGTAGCTAATGTGTATCTTTGAAAAGCTTCTTGAAGTTGATTTCCTTATGTTAGTTATTTTCATATTTACTTTTTTGGTAAACACTATTTTTTAGCTGTACTTAAAATTTTTGAATGAAAGCCCAACACTTAGCAATTACCCTTTTAATCTTTATCTATCACTGTTTTTTTTTATTTTTATTTATTTTTATTTTGGTCTTTCATCAGGTACCCTTTTAATATTTATATATCACTGTATGGGTTTTTTTTGTTCTTCAATTGCATACTGGAAAATTTGATTTGATTACTCAATAGTTCCAGTTGAGAATCAGGTTCATATGTAATCTATGTTAAAATTTTGATTTCTTATTATAATTATTTCTTTTATTTAGTCGTATAATCTTCCCTTAATTTTCCACTTACGAGAAAAAGATGAAGATAAGTTATGCACTCCAACTGCCTGACAATATGTCTGAAAGAAGAGCCAACTCACTGCCATTATTTCTATGTGTCAATATCAGACTACTCAAGCAACTTATGAGTATAAAAACACATTATTTTAGTTGATTAATTATAGCTATTTTCATTTCAGGCTTTTCGCATACCCTTAGGAGCTGTTGGATGTTACAGTTGACAAATTTACCCCTGTGAATACAGATGGTGAATCTGGTGAACCAACGTGTACATTATATCAGATCGATCAGTTGAAAGTAAGCGAACTTTATATACTTCTTTGATAGTAACTTTTTGTGTAAAAAGCTTGTCATCAAGAAGTTGCAACTCTGATAATCAAATTCACGACAAAAATGAGAGAAGATAGGAACAACTTTTGATTCTAATTTCTACTACACATTAAGAAAATGCTAATTTCCATGACACACACAAAAACAAAAACAAGTAGTTCCCATCTTCTCTAAGAGGAGTCATCTACTTTTGGAATTTTAGATTAATGAATTTGTATTTTTTGCAAAGTATTAAATTAAGGATAATTTAAATAATTTGATGAGGGATTAATTACACTTACAGGAAGAACTGGAGTGACTTACCTCTAATTACCCTAATCGCTTCAAAGTTTACTATGTATTGAATCCGGTAGGTATTATTCTTAGTAACAAAAAGCCTATGATAAACAAATAAATGATAGTAGGTTGCTGTTTGTTGCATTGAATTAAACCTAATATTTTTTGGGTTTATTATAAAATATAAATTAAAATAAAGGGCCTGGTTTTGTATTTGTGAAGCCACCGGAAGGATGGACAAGTGGCGTTGGGTTTGTATGAAAAAAAAAATGATCCAAGACCATTTACCTGCACCTTCATCTGATATCAAGGTATCTTATTCTAATTCAACTCCTTTCATTCAAACATGTTTTGAAATATTTATTCAACAGTGGTAAAAAAGGCTAAAATACGTATTATGTGTTTGTTGTGTGAACAGATTTTACGATGTGGGCCACCACCAACGAACAAGGCGATGGCTGCTCATCTTGAAGCTTTAGGACATGAATCAGATATGCTATTCCAATTTTAAATTCAAAACCTCCTATTCATAATTTGAGATGTGAGATTCTGTTTGTTGTATTTGGGATTTTGTTAGCCAGAAGCGTGATGTTAGTTATGTGATGAATTCAAACTAATCTTATTTGTAAGTAAGTTTATTTATTTGTTTTGGACTTGAGCTTAAAATATTCTAAATTACATTTTACAGGAGTACGCATGTTGCCAGCTGGAAGCGGTATGGGTGTTATGTGTGGGATGACTAGAGGCATCAAGATGGCAAGACCCCCCTCTTCCTCCATCATGAATTCCACCACTGGTTTGTTGACTTCCAGTACACCAACACCAACACCTGCTCAAGGAAACTCCATGTTGAGATCACGTGAGGCTATGCATATGATTTGGGTGAGTTTCAGTTTATGTTATCTTTCACTTTACGTTTTATTATTTTTCACTTTTGAATTTGCATTTGAGTTTCAGTTTGCATTCGTGTTTCAGTTTCCTTCTTTCAGCAACCTTCCAAAATCCCTTCAGCCAAATAAAGAACAACAAGAAGCTTTACGCCCTTGGCTTATGAAGTGTTTTGGTAGGATGGGATTGTGTAAGGAATTGAATCGTTCATTGCCCACAAACAAGTTCTGCAAGGTAAACTACTAAGTTTAAATGAGTCATTTTCTGTTGTCTATTTGTGGTTTTAAACTTAAACTGTTGAGCATTCTTGTTTTTATGAGTAGTTTCATATTATGTTATGTACTTGTTAATCTTGAATCCTCTTCTGCAATTATTATATGTGTTAATTAAATGCTTTTGTACATTTGTAGATACCTCCCTGGACCAGATGACATGTCAGTTTTGGACATTGCATACACAATCTACACAAAGTTTGAAGAATGTCGAAGTGTAATGTCCTCAATATATAAGGTATTTACTTCTCATTTGGATCGAAGTTACATTGGAAATCGTATTCAATCATGGATCTTCCAAGTCTAGCTGTAGGTATATGTTTTTCTTAATGAATAATGTAATCATATGTATGAATATGAAATAAAGTTTGTTATTTAGTATGTAATAATCATGTATAGGGAGAAAACAACATCTATTGATTTGTTTTATCTTTTCATGGATCGATTATTTGTATGATATTAAATTTTATGCAATGGATTGTATTTTTTGTATATAGTATTTTATTTTTTGTTATGAGACATTAAATGCAAATTTAATTTGAAAATTAGAAAATCTATAAATAATATTTTTTTTAAACATTTAAAATTATGATACGCAAAAATGTGTGTCATCTTTATTTATGACATGGCCTTTCTTGACAGGGGCTTCCTTGATACACATTGCGTGTCATAAACACGCGCGTCGTAAGGTTACGACGCGCGAATGCGTGTCGTCTTCTTTTATGACAGGGCCTTCCTTGATACGCATTGCGTGTCATAACCGCGCGTCGTAAATGCGCGTCATAAATGCGCGTCGTAAATGCGCGTCGTCTCTCTTTATGACAGGGCCTTCCTTGACACGCATTTTCGCGTCGTCTGAGCGTTTTACGACGCGCAATGAGCGTCGTAAAAGGCCTTTTTTCTAGTAGTGAACGGCCATGGCAGGTAGTGCCATGCCCCGGAAAGTGGCTCACATAACTGCAAAACTGTATATGTAATGAATGTGCTAGCTGTAATGTATGTTCTCCCTCTGTCTAGCCTGTATGTATTGTAATGTTCTATGTGTACTAGCTGTATTATGTGTTCTCTCTCTATCTAGCAAGTATTGAAATATACTGTGTGTACTAGCTGTATTGTGTGTTCTCTTTATCTCGCAAGTATTGAAATGTACTGTGTGTACTAGTTGTATTGTGTGTTCTCTCTATCTAGCAAGTATTGACTCATGAATGAATTGACTCATTGAATGATTCTTTGTTCTAGTAATAGTATTACTAACTTCCTAAACTACGTCGATCGTAGTTTATTAGTAATATGACCTATACGTATGAACATGAACGTATACCCTTGCTACCCAAAGGTATTGAATTGACTGATAGAGCATTTATGTCTATATGTGTATACATAATATATAACTAACATTTAGACGACCTTTGGACAGATAACCGATGCCCTAAAGCCATATCCCAACGAGGAATAGGAGATAAAGCGAGCTAGCCTTCCTAAGTCCTTTCAACATTACGTATATAACTATACATACATAGGCATGCATTTGACAATATAAAAGTCTCAAAGAAGTTTTTTAAAACCATTGAAAATTTTAGTAACTAAGAAAGGATGACTTGATGTCAGTTTGTAGAACGATTTGAAAACAGTTTGTTTGATAAGAACAGTTTAAAGTATAAGGAAACCTTTGTTTGAAACACAATTGTAACAGAGTTTGAAAAGTAAGAAATCCACTAGACTGGTAGTTATTAGTCACATGTGATTGATATAATAACTATAATTGATCAACTTGTATCCCCCCATAAAAGCATTTAAAAACATTTAAAAGATTGATTATGGGGGTATGAACTCACCTGTAGTGAGTGGTAAGGATGAACTGATGAAACAGGATTGCTAGGTGTCAAGTGAAGTCTTGAACAAACACAAGGATCGTAGTTAACATATAATGACACATATATGCTTCCAATTAGTCTTTAAACAACCTATTAACAAAGTTAATACATCCTAGGACATGCTAAACACCTTGTATAAGTGCTATAAGTCCTAAGGATTGCATCTAAGTGTCGTAGGACATTGCTATTGAGTTTAGGGTTCAAGGGAACCCCTTATATGAGTTTACGGTTTTGTGACCATAACCCATTGAGTTTACGGTTGTAAACCCATGAGTTTACTGCCGTAAACTCATGCTCCTTTGACCACTTTGTGATTTGAAGCCTCATAAGTCCTTAGAAGCATTTCTACATGAAGTATAAGCCTATGGAAGGGATTAGGGCACCATTTCACTCCTAAATGGAGTTTACGGTCCTTAGACCATATTCCTTTAGGTTTACGACCGTAAACCCATATGGTTTGTGGTCTTTTGATGTTTTCAAGCCCTTAACTCATCAAGGAAGGGATCTATGCAAGTTTCCAAGGCTTAGGAGGGACTAGAGCACATTTTGGCACCCTTTTTAGGGTTTACGGTCAAAGAACATCTTGGACCATAAACACCTTGATATTGGTGTTTCTTGTGTGATTTCTTGATATATGGAAGTGTAACAAGCCTTAAGATACTCTAGGATAGAAGTACTTACAAGATAGAAGCTTGAAAAGGTGCTAAAAGTCCAAGAACACTAGTGTGTGTTCTTGGTGTTCTTGGTGAAACTTGAAGATCTACACTTTTGGAATAATTTCACGGATGGAAGTGTGTTAGATCACTAGATTAGGGTAGATATCAACTTATTAGGGCTAGGAAGACTTACAAGTTGAAGATCAAGAAGGATAATTCGGATGCTACTTGAGAGGATTTGAGTTTTGCTCTTGAAAAGTGAAAAAGTGTGAAAAATGGCTAAGTGCCATATATATAGTCATTAGGGTTTACGGTCCAAAAGCCATTTGGGCTGTAAACTCCAAACTCTTGGCGTTTTTGGAACTTTATTGATGCACAATAAACCCTAGGGCATCCTATCTCCTGGTATCTCCCGAAGTACTAACTTAAAAAGACTCAAACTTATTCCAAAAATCTTAAAAGTTAGCAGAAACTCTTCTGACTTCAATTGAATTGAAATGTTATACATAATAGAAATTTCGGGTTGTCACATCATCCCCCCGTTAGAAGGAATTTCGTCCCGAAATTAGAGTTTAAGCAAATAAGTTGTTACAAATAACTAAGTAAAAAGAAGAGGATATTTCATTTTAATCTGATCCTCTTGCTCCCAATTTAATTCAGGTCCTCGCTTGGCGTTCCAGCGAACCTTCACTATCGGGATATGGCTTTGCTTCATTTGCTTGACCTCCAGTTCCATGATCTCTGCTGGTTCTTCCACGAAGTTGAGGCTCTTGTTGATCTCGATCTCGTCGAGTGGGATAACAAGAGTCTCGTCGGACAGACACTTTTTCAAGTTCGAGACGTAAAAGGTAGAATGTACGTTACTAAGTTCGCGTGGTAAGTTAAGTTTGTAAGCTACAGGGCCGATTCTTGCGAGAATCTCGAAAGGCCCTATGTACCTTGGATTTAGATTTCCACGATTTTCGAAGCGTATCAAGCCCTTCCAGGGTGAGACCTTTGATAGAACGCGGTCGCCCACCTGGATTTCCAACGATTTCCTTCGCTTGTCAGTGTAGCTTTTCTTTCGGTCTCTAGAGGCTTTCAATCGTTCACAAATCTGAACGATCTTCTCTGTCGTTTCCCGTATGATCTCTGTACCTATGAGAGTGCTGTCAGGAACTCGTCCTTTAGCTAACTGGGTATCACCCACCTCAGCCCAGCACAGAGGGGATCTGCACTTTCGGCCATAGAGGGCCTCGATTGGAGCAGCTATGCTCGTGTGAGAACTGTTGTTGTAGGAAAATTCGACAAGGGGTAAATGAGTATCCCATGCTTTCCCAAAGTCGATCACACAGGCTCGCAACATATCTTCCAAGGTTTGGATAGTTCTCTCACTTTTTCCGTCGGTCTGTGGATGGTAGGATGTACTCATGTCCAGCCTCGTTCCTAAGGAACTTTGTAGCGACTGCCAGAACCTCGAAGTGAACCTACTACCTCTGTCTGAGATAATGGATATGGGAACACTGTGCATTCGTACAATCTCTTGTATGTAAGTTCTTGTAAGCTTCTCCATCTTGTCTGTTTCTTTGATTGGCAGGAAGTGTCCAGACTTGGTCAATCTATCATATCAAGTCCACCTGTTGTCTTGGGAAACTTGGTTATAATGTCCATAGTGATCCGCTCCCACTTCCATTCCGGTATTTCTGGTTGTTGTAGTAAACCGGAGGGTTTCTGGTATTCGACCTTTACATTTGCGCAAGTAAGGCATTTACTCACGAAGGTAGCAATCTCTGCTTTCATGTTAGGCCACCGGTATAACTTTTTAAGATCCAGATACATCTTATTATAACATGGGTGCACGGAATAACGAGTGTTGTGTGCCTCGGTCATGACCAAGTCTCTAAAGCCACCGTGTTTCGGTGTGCAAATCCGATCCATTAGGTATAAGGCTCCGCCACCCTTGACTTCCAAATTCTTTTCCATCCCTATCAGGGATTCACCCGCCACGTTTTCAGGTTTCAAAGTGTCGAGCTGAGCCTCCTTAATTTGCATGGATAAGTGTGAATGGATAGTCATAGTCAATGATTTGACTCTACGACCAGAATATTCTTTCCGACTGAGGGCGTCAGCAACTACATTGGCTTTACCCGGATGATAATGAATTTCGCATTCGTAATCACTGAGTAGCTCGACCCACCGTCGTTGTCTCATGTTGAGCTCTTTTTGGTCTAATATGTGTTGTAGGCTTTTGTGGTCTATAAAGATCGTGCTTTTTGTACCGTACAAGTAGTGTCTCCAGATCTTCAGAGCAAACACAACTGCTCCCAGTTCAAGATCGTGGGTCGTGTAGTTGACCTCATGTGTCTTCAGCTGTCTCGAGGCATAGACGATGACCTTACCTCGCTGCATCAGAACACATCCGAGTCCTTGATTCGACGCATCGCAATAGACAACAAAGTCTTCTATCCCTTCGGGTAGGGATAGTATTGGTGCGGTGCACAAGGCTCGTTTGAGCGTGTGGAACGCCCTTTCATGATTCTCTTCCCAGTCAAAGGCCACACCCTTCTGGTTCAGTGTTGTGAGAGGTTTCGCAATGCGGGAGAAGTTCTGAATGAACCTGTGATAGTAGCCAGCGAGCCCTAGAAATTGACGAATTTCCGTAGGAGTCTTCGGTGCTGACCAGTTCTCAATGGCTTTGATTTTGGAAGGGTCCATGTGTATTCCCTCTTCACTAACAACGTTCCCTAAAAATTCGACTCTTCGGATCCAAAATTCGCATTTCGAGAACTTTGCATAGAGCTTCTCCGAACGTAATGTTTCTAGGACTTGTCGCAGGTGTTGACTATACTCCTCCTTATTACGATAGTAGATAAGTATGTCATCGATGAAGACGATGACGTACTGATCCAAGTAAGGGCGACACACCCTATTCATTAAGTCCATGTATATAACGGGTGCGTTTGTTAATCCGAACGACATCACTACGAATTTGTAGTGCCCATAACGAGTTCGGAAGGCTGTCTTCAGAACATCCTCTCCTAGCACTCCTAGTTGGTGATATCCGGATCTCAAGTCGATTTTTGAAAAGAAGTTGGCCCCTTCAAGTTGGTCAAATGAATCGTCGATACGAGGCAACGGATAATGATTTTTGAACGTCAGTTTGTTGAGCTCCCTGTAGTCGATGCACATACGAAACGATTCGTCTTTCTTCTTGAAGAACAAGACTGGAGCTCCCCAGGGTGAGAAGCTTGGTCTTATAAATCCCTTGCTAAGCAGTTCGTTAAGTTGACAGTATAGTTCTTGCATCTCTGCAGGTGCTAGACGATAGTGCGATTTGGCTACAGGAGTAGCCCCTGGTACTAAGTCGATTCTGAACTCGACTTGACATTGCGGAGGTAATCCTGGGAGTTCTTCTGGAAAGATGTCGGGAAAGTCGCGTACTACTGGAATGTTCTGAATATCCTTCGTATGGTCTGATCGGTGCTGGGATGGTAGAAGTTGCCACTTGTTGGTGTTGCATGGCAAGTCTTTGGGATCTCTTGCGCTCCTTTTGGGCTTGGTGCTTTCGTTTATTCCTCTCGGTTCTTCGGCTTTGCAAGTTCGTGATTGTTTCCATTTGTTGGCTTCCCGGATCGGTACAACAATCGGAATTTTCGACTCCTTTGCCAGTCTTGTTTGCGTTGTCAGAGTTGATGTGTGCAAGGAAAGCTGTCATAGCAGCTGTTACTGCGGCTTGTAATGTAGCAGCATCGATATGAACGATAGGGATTTCGTTGCTCGGTGGGCTATTTCTGGATGACGACATGATTCTTTTACACGGAAAGAAAAGGAGTTCGTGAGCTATTATGGTTGAACCTAGATGTATTTCGATCGTTCATGTAAAGAGTAGAAGTATGTTCTTGGGGGTTTGACCTACATCCCTATGATGCAGTCCTAGTCCAGAGTAGAAGTAAGTTCATAGAATGGTCACAAGATGCTTGACGTCTAAAACAGGGCACCATCGATTGGTAAATAACATGATCCAACTCTTGAAAAAGAATTGGAAATGATCCCTGAGCTAAATTACCCTTGTTCAATAGCTCGACTAGAGTGGGTTTCAGATAGACTCCTAGGATAGCATGATCAAAGTATTTGAACAAAGAATGACTCAGAAGTTAGCCGACTGTCAATTTCTTTGATATTCATGATGTAATAAGTTCGGGAAAATTGACCTTGTGGAGGGTCTTACATCATATCCAGAGTAGAAAGGTTTTGGCCGCATAAAGACCTAACTAAAAGTACCTACAGTACAAGCTAGTCTCCTAGAAAAATGCCACATAGGACATAGATAAGAAAAACGATCCCTTTTAACTTGGAAAGAAAGTAAGACATCTACTACTGGTGAAGGCCATCCCTCTGGTGAACCCTTAGTACAGCCAGTTGGCGTTCCATATCAAGCAGGTGTCTTTCATACACCCTCTGGCGTACTCGGAGTTCTATGACTTCAGCTCGTGACTCAGCCAGTGCTTGCAGTAGGGTTTCATGGTCTCTCTCGGATCTCTCACGATCATCGTCCAGACAAATGGTGCGGAGGGTATGCCTTCTCGCATTGGTGGCAACTTCCGTGATTTGATGTAGGGCTATCCTGCCTTGAATCTCATTCCAGGCCACTCTGCGGACCAGGATTGGCAAGACTCTGTCTGCTGAGTCCCTTCGCTCAGGTCATAAAAGCTTCGATCTCTATTAAATGGCATGGGTTGATCCTGCCCTTGGCTCCATGTTTCCAAACTTTCCACACACGGAGGTGTTGGGCCTTGAAAAATCGGACGAGGGTTCGAATTTGGGACAAGAGCCATCGGGGGTAGATTCTCTACTTCAGGCTCGGAGTTGGAACCATCTCTTAAGCCTTCAGCCTGGTGACCATCCACAGGGATTGGGTGGTCATTTCCTGGATCAGCTTCAAACCCGCCTTCATTACCTTGGTTAAGGAAGTACAAGTTGTCGTAGGGATGGAATCCAACCATATTATCTATGCGAGAAAAGAGATATAAGAATCTAGCACATAAGTAGCTTATGGTAACACAAAATACTCCTATAGTATTTTAGGTTTAGGTTCTATTGTTCTCGTTGTGGTATTGTGGGTAAGTTTTTAGACTTGTTGCAACTTCACAACCACACCTAGGCACATGCTAGTCAACCCTCGGATAATATAGTTGATCAGGCTATATCTTCCAGTTTTGATGTATATGTCTCTAAGTCTACTTGTGCTGCCCAACAATCGTAATACTTTTGTACTATCCTAGTGACACTGATTTTTGTATGAATGCAAGCACGTATACTTAATTAAATATTTTATTATTTAAAGTATAAACTCTAGGTCAGAGTATTTTAATCCCATTGTATTTATAGTCTGTATATCTTTTACGGGTTGATATACTCAATTCACTATAAACAATGCTCTGATACCAATCTATCACACCCCAAAACCAGGAATGGCGGAAACGTTCTGGGGCGGAGGACATCATGTACAATATCACAACAGTGAATAGTAGTAAACAAGCAACAACATCATCCATTGCATTAATAATATAATTTTAATACAAGTGTTTTCTGTCAAGTTATATAGACAGCAAAATATAAATCAAAATGAAAGATGAGTCTTGAACGAGCTCCATCTTCTCTAAACCTTGCACCGGTACCTGTCTACTGGTAACCTGAGGATACAAGTTATTTTGAAAGAGAGTATCAGCTTTAAAGCTGGTGAGATCATAAGTATTTTAATATCTGAATTTGTAAGAAAGTATGTGTAAGTACGTGAAGTGTAAGTATGTAAAAGTGTTGAACCTCCTAAAAAACCCTATGTTTCCTACTAAAAGTAACCTTCTACCAAGGCATCTAGTATCTGTGTGTGTCTCTTGTAAGAGTGTGTATTTTCCCAAATCCGACTATCATTAACCAAAAATATAGTTTTTACATTACCGTGCATCGAGTGAATGTTCACGAAGTGAATGTAATGGGAAAAATATTATAGTGTTGTAGTATTGTATTAAGTAACTACTGCTGTACTCAGTACCTTAAACCAATTGTAGTTTAAAGTAACATGCGATCGGCCTGTATCCTGCTACCGACTCTAGAACGCGACAATGTACAATGTCGGAGAAGAAAGACATTTGGCACCCATAGACAATTAATTCTCACTGTAGCTAGCAGCAAGGTGTAGAATAGTCAATGCATTATATATATTCGCAAACTCATACGCTCCCCAATTAAGGAGATTCTGGATACATGAACGGCCATGGCAGGTAGTGCCATGCCCCGGAAAGTGGCTCACATAACTACAAAACTGTATATGTAACAAATGTGCTAGCTGTAATGCATGTTCTCCCTCTGTCTAGCCTGTATGTATTGTAATGTTCTACGTGTACTAGTTGTATTGTGTGTTCTCTCTCTATCTAGCAAGTATTGAAATGTACTGTGTGTACTAGCTGTATTGTGTGTTCTCTTTATCTCGCAAGTATTGAAATGTACTGTGTGTACTAGTTGTATTGTTTGTTCTCTTTATCTAGGAACTATTTAAACGTACTGTGTGTACTAGTTGTATTGTGTGTTCTCTCTATCTAGCAAGTATTGACTCATGAATGAACTGAATCATTGTATGATTCTTTGTTCTAGTAATAATATTAGTAATTTCCTAAACTACGCCTATCGTAGTTTACTAGTAATATGACCTGTACGTATGAACATGAACGTATACCCTCGCTACCCAAGGGTATTGAATTGACTGATAGAACTTTTATGTCTATATATGTATACATGATATATAACTAATATTTAGACGACCTTCGGACTGATAACCGATGCCTTGAAGCCACATCCCATCAAGGAAAAGGAGATAAAGCGAGCTAGCCTTCCTAAGTCCTTTAAACATTACTTATATATCTATACATACATAGGCATGCATTTGACAATATAAAAGTATAAAAGAAGTTTTGTAAAACCATTGAAAAGTTTAGTAACTAAGAAACGATGACTTGATGTCAGTTTTTAAAACGATTTGAAAACAGTTTTTTTGATAAGAACAGTTTAAAGTATAAGGAAACCTTTGTTTGAAACACAATTGTAATAGAGTTTGAAAAGTAAGAAATCCACTAGACTGGTAGTTATTAATAACATGTGATTAATATAATAACTATAATTGATCAACTTGTATCCCCCCCCCCCATAAAAGCATTTAAAAACATTTAAAAGATTGATTAAGGGGGTATGAACTCACCTGTAGTGAGTGGTATGGATGAACTGATGAAACAGGAATGCTAGGTGTCAAGTGAAGTCTTGAACAAACACAAGGATCGTAGTTAACATATAATGACACATATATGTTTCCAATTAGTCTTTAAACAACCTATTAACAAAGTTAAGACATCCTAGGACATGCTAAACACCTTGTATAAGTGCTATAAGTCCTAAGGATTGCATCTAAGTGTGGTAGGACATTGCTATTGAGTTTAGGGTTCAAGGGAACCCCTTATATGAGTTTACGGTTTTGTGACCATAACCCATTGAGTTTACGGTTGTACACCCATGAGTTTACGGCCGTAAACTCATGCTCCTTTGATCACTTTGTGATTTGAAGCCTCATAAGTCCTTAGAAGCATTTCTACATGAAGTATAAGCCTATGGAAGGGATTAGGGCACCATTTCACTCCTAAATGGAGTTTATGGTCCTTAGATCATTTTGCTTTAGGTTTACGACTGTAAACCCATATGGTTTATGGTCTTTTGATGTTTTCAAGCCCTTAACTCATCAAGGAAGGGATCTATGCAAGTTTCCAAGGCTTAGGAGGGACTAGAGCACATTTTGGCACCCTTTTTAGGGTTTACGGTCCAAGAACATCTTGGAACGTAAACACCATGATATTGGTATTTCTTATGTGATTTCTTGATATATGGAAGTGTGAAAAGCCTTAAGATACTCTAGGATAGAAGTACTTACAAGATAGAAGCTTGAAAAGATGCTAAAAGTCCAAGAACGCTAGTGTGTGTTCTTGGTGTTCTTGGTGAAACTTGAAGATCAACACTTTTGGAATGATTTCACGGATGGAGTGTGTTAGATCACTAGATTAGGGTAGATATCAACTTATTAGGGCTAGGAAGACTTACAAGTTGAAGATCAAGAAGGAAAATTCGGATGCTACTTGAGAGGATTTGAGTTTTGCTCTTGAAAAGTGAAAAAGTGTGAAAAATGGCTAAGTGCCATATATATAGTCATTAGGGTTTATGGTCCAAAAGCCATTTGGGCCATAAACTCCAAACTCTTGGAGTTTTTGGAACTTTATTGACGCACAATAAACCCTAGGGCATCCTATCTCCTGGTATCTCCCGAAGTACTAACTTAAAAAGACTCAAACTTATTCCAAAAAGCTTGAAAGTTAGCAGAAACTGTTTTGACTTTTATTGAATTGAAATGTTGTACAGAATAGAAATTTCGGGTTGTCACATCAATCCCCTGTTAGAAGGAATTTTGTCCTGAAATTAGAGTTTAAGCAAATAAGTAGTTACAAATAACTAAGTAAAAAAGAAGAGGATATTTCAGTTTCATCTGATCCTTTCGCTCCCAAGTGAATTCAGGTCCTTGCTTGGCGTTCCAGCGAACCTTCACTATCGGGATACGGCTTTGCTTTGTTTACTTGACCTCCCGATCCATGATCTCTACTGGTTCTTCCACGAAGTTGAGGCTCTCGTTGATCTCGATCTCGTCGAGTGGGATAACAAGAGTCTCGTCGGACAGACACTTTTTCAAGTTCGAGACGTGGAAGGTAGAATGTACGTTACTGAGTTCGCGTGGTAAGTTAAGTTTGTAAGCTACAGGGCCGATTCTTGCGAGAATCTCGAAAGGCCCTATGTACCTTGGATTTAGCTTTCCACGCTTTCCGAAGCGTATAAAGCCCTTCCAGGGTGAGACCTTCGATAACGCGGTCGCCCACCTGGAATTCCAACGGTTTCCTTCGCTTATCAGTGTAGCTTTTCTTTCGGTCTCTAGAGGCTTTCAATCCTTCACGAATCTGAACGATCTTCTCTGTCGTTTCCCGTATGATCTCCGTACCTGTGAGAGTGCTGTCAGGAACTCGTCCTTTAGCTAACTGGGTATCACCCACCTCAGCCCAACACAGAGGGGATCTGCACTTTCGGCCATAGAGGGCCTCGAAAGGAGCAGCTATGCTCGTGTGATAACTGTTGTTGTAGGAAAATTCGACAAGGGGTAAATGAGTATCCCATGCTTTCCCAAAGTCGATTACACAGGCTCGCAACATATCTTCCAAGGTTTGGATAGTTCTCTCACTTTTTCCGTCGGTCTATGGATGGTAGGCTGTAATCATGTCCAACCTCGTTCCTAAGGAGCTTTGTAGCAATTGCCAGAACCTCATTTTTCTTCGGTTCAGAAGTAGAAGATACCATCAACGCTAACTGAAGCTCCATCACCTTTTCTTCAGCTGCAACACTCTCCATGGAAGCTTCATCTTTAACTTAGGCCAGGTGAGCACTTTCAGGTTTTGAAATATTTAAGGCCTGCATCTGGTCCTCCCAGTCAAATGACTGAGCAACCATAGCCTTCTCACTGTTGACCTGAGCACCTCTTTGATTGTTTCCCATCGCAACCATTGTCCTGTCGTTGTTTAATCTTCGATCCGGCATCGGGCACTCACAAGCAAAATGACCTGGCTCATGAAAAATGAAACAACGTAGCTTTCCTTTGTTGAACCCTACCTTCTTATCAGCACTCGTACGCCAGTTGTTCTTGCCGGTCTTCTTAACAAACTGTTTCGCCCTGAACACTGCCATGGCAATTTGCCATTTAATATCCATTTCTTCTATGTCTTCAGGATGAATCTGATCCAGATCACCAAACGACAATTATGGAGGAAGATCTTCAGCTACAAGAACATTGTAGCAGTTAACATGTCTTGTGGCGAGAGCAAGATTTTCATCACACTCCTTAGCACTTGAGGAAGAAGCCCCATTAGAGGAAGAAGCAAATGATTGGTTCTGAGGAACAGGCATGGATGATGCAGCAGGAAGTGAAGTAGTTGATGAAGTATAAAAGGATTGAGTCTGAGCTTGCTGAGCAGCAAAAGGTTGACCTAGAGAGGGAATGGTGAGAGATGAAAGAGCATTGTTAGATGAAATTCCAAGATTTTCAGTTGAATACGAATTCACATGATTTTTCTCCCGCTGTTTATCATCAATATCACAAGCCTTGATGATCGCCATCACTTCAGCAAGAGTAAGGCGATTTAGGTCTTTGGTCTTCTTAATAACAGCTACATTCATGTCCCATGACTTTGGAAGAGCATTTAGTAGCTTCTTGTTTATTTCAGACTTTGTCAAGAAGATTCCAGCTATGTTTATCTCAGTGGTGAGATTTGTGAATCGTTGTAGCTGTGCCTCCAGGTTCTCACCAGGAATGTAATTGAACATGTTGAACTTTTGGCGTAACATGTCCTGGCGACTCTCCTTCATGTCTTCATTCCCTTCATATACCTCAATTAGGGCTTCCCACAAAGCCTTTGCTGAAATATACTACCTAAAACCTTGAGCTATCTCCGGAGATAGGGCCTTGGTCAGAGTGGACAAAAGCCCGTTCTTGCTCCTCAACCTTCTGAAAATCTTCATCAATGTAATTCTCAACAGCTTTGTCAGCTACTTGTCCTGCAACAGTTGTGGTTATTCTTACGGGATTCTTCATGATGCTTCTCCAAATCTTGAAGTCCTTCATTTTAATGTACTTTTCTATCCGGTATTTCAACTCAGGAAAACCAGCTGCAGATAGGAGTCTTGGAATGCGTGTGGTTGTGCCCATGACAGAGTCCAGAGTCCAACTTATGGTGATGTGTTTGACTTTTTGAATCCATTGATTATTAATTTTAAAAACACATATTTTATTTTATCCTTTTTAAAAAAATTGAGTTTCCGGTCAACACAAGAGTTTATGGTCAAAGGTGGGTTTGCGGCCGTAAACTTGGTTTACGGTCGAGAGTTTGCGGTCCAAATGATTACGGTTTTTGAATCTAAGCTTGTGGTTATTGAAGATACTTGATTTACGGTCTATGAACTGAGTTTACAGTCCAAGAAGGTTCTTGAGCTTGCGGCCGTAAACTGGGTTTGCTGCCGTAAACTCTTGGCAGTAAGCTCCCAGAAGTTCAAGAAATCACGTCTTTGGATTAAGCTTGATTCCCTTTCACAGTAAACACCAACTCCAATCTCAAACAGTGAGGAATATGGCCAAAAACGCGATTGTAAGATTCCTTGACACTGGTTTCATTCTGATACCAATTGTAAGGTCCTGAAACGGATCTTAACGGTGATCAAACAAACAAAACAATCAATTACAATAAGAATGAAGTAGAAACAGAATTTAGAACAAGCTTGCACACGCTTCTATTAATGAAAAACGTCTGGTACAACTTGTCTACAACAACGGTGAGCTATATGGCATCAACAACCATTAAATGACCTACATCGCCTCTATATATAGTGGACTTGGGCCGACTCTGGGTTTACGACCGTAAACAAGCTTACGGCCGTAAACTACAAACCAAACTACCAAAACTACATACAGATCCAAACGAACCTATTACAACGAAAGCCTAGACCAAACCATTAATTAGACCCTTCAGTTTCTGGATCTCAGCCATACTACTAATATTGTAGCAAAGATCACTGGCAAGTTCCAGGAAAGGGCTTTATTGGTACCGCAGTAGCAGCATATGAGTAGATGAATAAAGTGAGGTACCATAATATGCTGCGGGATGATATCGGGGAGCTCGTGAGTATTTCGAGGTGCGAGACCCTGAATGACATGATCTCTAGGGACTGAGAGCGGGATATTGATTTTGAGCACATTGTGAAGAGGGGGTCAGATTAGGTGCAGACATTGGAGGGTCCCGGGAAGAGACCCAAGACTTTTGATCAGCTTTCGAAAGGCCTGCAGGACTGGATTCAATGCAACACGTGTGGGAAACTACACGATGGAGTTTGTCATTCCATGGGTTTGGGCTGCTACAAGTGTGGCGGGGTTGGTCACGTCAGCATGGATTATCCTCAGTGGCAAACCTGTTATGTTTTCTCTATGATCAAGTGGGACACAAAAAGGCCGACTGTCCGATGTTGAAGAGAGGAGCAAGGAGTGTGCCTACTTCGACTACTTTGAGGATCACTGATGGACGAGAGGGTAAGGCAGGAGCCCCAACAAAGAAGATTCGGGCTTCGCAGTGTCAGGCAGGGGAGGTCAGGACTCCAACAGGCGATGTTGCGGGTATGTATCTTTTGTTTTCTTTTTAGTTTTATCTGCATTTTACTGTGACAATCTTGCATTGGTTTGGAATATTGCATCGGATTTAGGCAAGTGTATCTCTGGTTTATTTCTTTGCTTATGTTTGGATTATATCTTCAAGTAATGTCAAATTTCATTTGCATACTGTGGTTTGTTAGTGGTTAGTGAAAGGGTGTTTTTTTTAGTGGTTAGTGAAAGGGTCATGGTCAAGGTCAGATCAGGGGTATAATGTGGAAGATCTGCGTTCAGGGTTCCGTAGGATGGTTATCCAGCATCGTCAGGATTCAGTAGTGTTAGTAATTGTTCTTGGACTGGCTTTTGGGCTTCAAGATTATGTGTAATATCATTTCAAGCATTAGGGACTATCGGTTTCGCATGGATTTGGGAAGTGTTCATCTGGTCTTTAGAAGTTGTGTTGTCTTTTGCGGTTTGGCTAGTGATGGAGCAATAGCTTTAGTAAGCGCTGGTTGTCAATGGATCAAGAGTTAGAGGGTAAGAAGGATTGGAAATCCTTCAATTTGCATGTTCTGTGAGAATTTAGTCAAATTAAAGTACGTGATAACCGTTCATGATTAGGAGCGGTTTTAAAACTTGGATGGGTTTCACATCCCCGTCAGGGAGGAAGGCGACCCAAGTGACTGTTTGGATTGAGGATTGTGTGAGTTGGAAGTTCAAGAAAGTTACCAACATTGAGATCACATTCTCTTGGTGCTTGATAGTAGGCCTTAGGGAAACCAGGTTTAGGTTCCAGGAATAGCTCGAGTTCAGCTTGGGTGTTCGGTTGAGTGTGTCCTCGACTCTGGTGTGTTCGATTTGATAGATTACGGGTAAGGCTTTTGGCTGCGATGATGGTAAGTGAAAGTGTTGTAAGATTGCGCGGTAAGCCATAGCATTCACTAGTGGTCAATGGGTGTGGGAGTGTTGTAAGACTGTGGGGTGGCCCGTAGCATTCACAGGTCCTTGTTCAGTGGTAAGATTGTGGCAACCCAGTATTTTGCTCGCAGTTTTCTTCGGATGGTTTAGGCCAGAGTGGTTCAGTTCGCAAGGCTATAGGAGGGCCACAATATGTTTGGAATCAAGTTATGGTAGGTCGTGGGAGACCGGGTATCAGGAAAGACTACAGTTGGTCCTGTAGCGTTCAACTTAGAATCGGGTTAGCGTCAGGATGGGTGGGTAGTAATTGCCTGTGAGGCTCTCTGTCGGAAGTCGAGATGGGCGACTGTGTGGGAGTCTTTTTACTTAGAAACCAGGTTGCAACCCAGTCATTCAGATGACTGATAGATGAATTGGGACCAAGGGGTCTCGGTGGATTTTGTAAAGTAGCTAGGAGGCAACTTGTTGTTTCGTGCAGTACCAGTGTTTTGAGCAGTATTAGTGATTTGGGTATCGTGTGTATATGGAGTAACTGGTTTATTGGGAAATTCTAAGTCACTCGCAGAGGGATTAAATAATCTCAGTGTAATTGATTTGATCCTCTTGTGCAGCTCTCGTCTGAGTCTAACCATTGCAGGGATGAATCTTCTACTCGAAGGATTATCTGAGCCTTCTGACGAGTATAATTGTTCTGTAGCGGTATATGGTCAGTGACTTTGTTTCCCTTTGAAGTAGCAATGTGATCAGGGATTGGAAGCGTTTTGTGTGGTGCGAGACTCTATTAGGTTGGCTTGGTGGCAGTTCGGTTAGAGAGGTTTGATAGGGAGTCAGACCATTGAGACTTTATTTTGGGCATTAGAGTAGCGTCTTATTGGGCTTAAATGTTTTTGTTTTGTTTATTCGGAATGGGCCTGTCTATCCGTGATTTATGGTTAGGGTTAGACTATATATTATGCATGCATGTATAGTGTTAAAAGGGATCTCATTAATTGCTTTTGCATTGTAACCCTATACACACCTCTACAGTCGAAGTTCTTCATCGAGCTCTTCTGAGGTGTGAGAGATTAATCATTCGACATCTTTTGTCGCATTCTTGTGTTCTTAATTACTTCTTATCTGTTTTGAATATATCGATCCAATAGCTCAATATTCTCATCACTTTAGGTTTCAGACTCCAAGTGAGGTGGGATTGGTATTTATTTGAGAGCTTGAGGATTCGTTCTTCATCGGGTTCGGAGAATTCAATGAATGATTTTGGGACGAACTCTGATAAATGTTTCTAATTAACAACGTTTGGAATAAATAGTAATTATGGTTGGGTTATATTAAAAATGAAATTTTTACCCTTATTTTTGGGTCGTTACAAGTTGGTATCAAAGCCTTGGTTTGAGGGATTCTGGGATACCTTCAGGTGTGTCTGAACTCAAACTAAGGATCTGTAAAGTTTTCAAAAAAAATTCAAAAGAAAATGTTTTCAAGGAAAAGGTTTTCTAAGACAAGAAAGGGTGTGGTGCATTCAATCAATCGAGCTCAAGTAAGTTTCCCTAGAATACCGACATTTGTTATATGTTATGGTTTGATTTTGAATATGTGAATCGCATGCTAGTTAGGGCTGAAGGGTTTTGAGCATTCTAACACTCCTATGGTGTATATGCAACCCTAGAAACCTTGGATCTATCTTTTACTATGATACATGTAAATTTTCTTTTCAAAGGTTCTTAACCTAACTAGCATGGCATGGGGAACTTTGAAACAAAATCAGCTAGTAGAGTTACATACCTTTTAGTAGTGGTTGATTACTTGGAGTTTGAGAGCCTAGCACCAATAATGTGGATGCCTCAAATAGAAGTCACAAATCACCATAAACCTTGGAAAGTTGAGAGAATAGTAGAACACTTCTACAAATTGCCACCCTTAGCTCTCACACAAAAAATAGTGTCATTTCAAGTTCCAAGGACTCCTTTATATAGTGTGGTGGATTAGGGCTACATCCATGTAAACCCTAATACCCACGACCTTTCATTTCCATGAGATCCATGGGTTAAAGCTCCATAGACTTACCATGCAAGCCTAGCGCATTCTAAATAAGCATCGGCCCGCACTATATAAATACAAGAGTCCATATTTAATTAGTCACATTTTTTATCACTAAATTAATTCTAAATTAATTTTAGATCAATACTAATTAAATAATATGATTTCATATTAATATATTAGAACTTATAATATATTAATAAATTATAACTTATACTATTCTCAAAAGATTATCCATATAAATTGTTTGGGTGAAGTGCAACCCAAATGGACCATGCCGGATCGGGTCAAGTACATCTCAAATATAGTTATGGACTTAGACACCTTATCCAACAGTCTCCCACTTGGATAAGTCTAATAACTATAGTTACAATTATGACTTCAGGAACCGACCGACAATCATAGCTCTTAAAACTCTATTGAACTATGAAGCGCCATTTTAGATAAGGGGTCATATAATCCTCTGCTCTAGATATCAGCCGGACAAATACATGGAACAATGTCTTACTTATTGTCCAGCAGTTTGTTTCCCGATTTCCGATTTGTTTGACATAGAACTTAGTTGAACACATCAATTTAGTTCTGACCGGGCCCGGTACATGGGTCAACACAAAATCATCGAGGGGCCCAGATATCGCTTCTAATCCAAGAAGGAACAGATAAACTTCAATTCATATGCTTGTTCTACTACTTATTGAATCATACACAAAGGCACGTTTTAAAACATCGAGTTACCAATGCGTTTTCGTACAATCAATGTATAACCAACTCATAGGCAACAACTCATATCTCTAGGTTTGAAGACTTATATGATATTACCATCTCACGATCACTCGAGATTAATTCCATGAAGTGATACAAGTGAGCGTAGGTTGAATCCAATACTCAGAACGTATGAGCACTCATGAGTGTTGTAGCAACACTTTGCTATGTCCAACATCTTAGACATCTACAAGCCAACTCATGACTGGCATCATCAGGAGTTCCTTAGAAGTTGATGGCAGGGTGAGGTTGGGAACCTAGAAAAGTATAGGTTATGCTCTAGTGAGATAGTGGGGCAGTTCAGTGAGGTTGGAAGCCTAGAAGGTGCTTCGGTGGATATTGTGTTGCGGTTTAGTGGATATTCGGTGCATCAATGGGGTAGGTGACTTAGAGGATTCGGGAGGATTGCTAGGGAAAGTATGGATAGGCGTGGAAGGTAGTATGGGCCCGTACTACTAAAAGCACAGGATCCATACTCGAATCAGTAAGAGTCTTGGAGAATTTAAGAAGCCTGGGAAAGAGAATTTTTTATTGAACCATGGGGATAGTTGTTGTGCAGAATATGGATGAGCACGCATGGGTAGGACCAGTTTTTGGTCCCAGCTCCGGTGGTGAGCCGGATAGTGGAAGGACTACCAGGATTTCGAGTTCGCTTCAGATCTCTTGTATCGGGCGGCAAGGGTTGATTGTGCGATTTATTGCTCTTTGGGATTTGAAACTATGTCTTGGGAATAGTTTATAGCCGACTTAGAGTAGAGTTTGCTCCAGATACTATAGTTCATCTGTTGGCGATCGAATTGGTGAGTGTGTCGGGGTGCGAGACCCTGAATGGTATGGATCACAGAGCCGAGGACGGAAGATTGATTAGGAGTACCTCAATAAGAGAGGTTCAAGTCAAGTGAATTTATTGTAGGGTCTTGGGCGGAGACCCAAGAGTTTGGATTAGCATTTGAGAGGTCAGTAGGGTCGGATCCAGTACAACATTACAGAAACTATGCGATGAAGTTTCGTTACAAGGGTTTGGATTGTCATTGGGATCGGAATGAGGGGTTGCGTCATGCGATCAGGACAATTGAGACATCATAGGAGGAGGTGGTCAGGATTCCTTCAGATGTTGTGGATATGCTATCTTCGGCCATTTTCGGTGGATATTGGGTAATTGTATCGCTTGGGTATCGTGATAAATTAGATCTCGGGTCGGTATTCTGCTATTGTCTGGGTTAGGAAGGGATGTCAAATTCCATTCAGCATGTCGAGGAATCTTTGAGAGATCTTTAGGAGGATGTATCTCGCGGAGCGGAACCCGCGTGTACCATGATTGCTCCGAGTCGTTGTCGGAATCTGTTCAGTGATCTAGGTTGCTACGGGTGTACCAGGGTTGGTCGCGTTTTCAAGGAATGCCCACGGGAGCAAGCCCATTATATTTATTGCGATTAGAAGGGTGACAAGGAGGTCGACATTTTGAGAATAAAAGAAGAACGGTGAGAGAATTCGCTCCAGCTATTTTGAGGAACACCATTGGATGAGAGGGTAAAGTCGGAGCTCAGCGGGGAGGGCCCCCATTTTTTGGGGTCAGACTGGGGAGATCGAAACTCCTGTAGGCAAGGGTGCGAGGTATGTACCCTTTTGCCTCCCCCACCAGCTTTGCCTGTACCTAGTAGCAGATATTTTTCTTCAGCATGGGAAGGCGTATCGTTGGTTATTATCTTATGTGCTGGTTGAGCTACCGCATCTTCAAGGAGATTTATATGTCATCTGCAAACCGTGAATTTAGTTGGAGTAGTACGGGGTCATCTCCTGATATATCGTGGATTTTTCCATCATTGGAGTGTCATTTTGAGTATGGTCGGGGTTGGCTCAAGGGTTCGTACGAGGGGATTTTGTCTAGGTTTCAATAACCTTAGCAATCATGTTAGGAAAGCCTCTTAGAATTGTTGGGAGAGAGAGAGAGAGAGAGAGAGAGAGAGAGAGAGAGAAGTTGTCGCTGAAGTATTGTGGGAGCATCCGACCTTTGGACTCCAAGATTTGAATGTGATATCAGTGTGAACAACTAGAGTCATTGGCATTGTTGGAACACAAGATGTGTTAGTTGGTTTTCAGGAATCGTGTTGTTTTAGAAGGGTTATTGATGGTGTTATAGCTTTGGTAAGCACTGGTCGTCAGCAAGGTGAACATTGGAACGTAATGAGGATTGGGAATCCTTCAATTTTCGTGTGCCGAGCGGACTTAGTTGAATCTAAGTGGGGGAGAACCGCCCAGGTATCTGGGACAGAAGTAAGGATGAAAGTTTTGTAAGACTATAGGGGAGCTGTAGCATTCACTGATGTTCAGTTGGGGTGAAAGTGATGTAAGACTACGGGGAAGCTGTAGCCTTCACTAATGGTCAGTTAGGGTATGGTGTTGTAAGACTGCGGAGGAGCCATATCATTCACTAGCGATAGAGAGTGTTGTAAAACCGCGGGGTTGTCGTAGCGTTCACGTATTCTTTTAGGTTATTTGGAATAGGGTAGGCTAGTTCGCAGGGTTGTGGGAGAGCCATAACTTAGTTAGGATCAGGACCCGAGGTGGTTGATCGATCGGTTCTCCGAGGGCAAGCCCGGACGTGTATGGGAGTTCAGGTTGGAACCGGTAGAGACTGCTAAGCTAAGGGTTGGACCTTGTGATACAAGATCTTGAGGTCAAGTAGTGAATGTTTCTATAGGGTTACTGCTGGCTAGCCCTGTTATGGGATCTCATAGGAACCTGGTGGTCCACCGGGTGCAAGACTGGATGTAACGCCCGTAGATTAGGGCTAGTCAATTTAGAGACGATAAGCGTCAAAAACGACTTTCTGATAGAAGATTATTTAGAATGAATAATCTTAACTAAATTGTAGTATATGTCACAAGGTTTCCGTGCATATAAAGAACGCCGAAATCCGAGTTATAACGAAGAAGTTATGACCTCGAAGTTTCACGACAAAATCGACATGACGCTGAATGACGTAAAATGTGAATTTATGTTAGAAATATATCTAGCCTTAGTGATCTAGATGAAATTCGTAGAGTTCGTTAAACCGAGAGCGTGCATAAAAAGAACGTCCAAATCTGACTTCGTATGAGGAAGTTATGATTTTTCTAAGTTTCAGCTTAGTAGTGTGCAATCTGAAGTTCGATTATGAGATCGAGTGAATTCTAGCTGAAGAAATCTAAACAATAATCGAAGATATCATTATTAGTAGTGCAATGGTGAAAAGACAGACGAAAACGGACGTCGGAGGAAGAAGTTACGAATTTTTAACGGACATTTCCTGTCCCGGCC
Organism: Lactuca sativa; assembly: GCF_002870075.4. Lineage (NCBI taxonomy): Eukaryota > Viridiplantae > Streptophyta > Magnoliopsida > Asterales > Asteraceae > Lactuca > Lactuca sativa. The sequence continues at coordinate 209,643,048 of NC_056627.2, read as the reverse complement.
TGTTAAAAATATAATAATAAAAATAATTCAAAATTCGCCGATAGAGTCTAAATGAAAGTTTTAGAGTTTAGTCTCACCTACGCGTGGATATAAAGAACGTCAAAAAGGGAGCTCGTATGCGTAAGTTACGCAAGTTTGAAGTCTGCTTAATCGAGTACGCCTAGCGTAATTTTGGAGTACGCCCAGCGTACTCGGAACCGCCTCAGCTACGCATGCAATGACGTCACTCGAGTGCATACGCATGCAATGACGTCGTGTACACCCAGCGTAAGGCTTAGTACGCCCAGCGTAATCCCAGATTCAGCACCCTCTAAATAGAATGCAAGGGCAGTCGATTCTTTTGCTCATTTTCTCTTCTCTCTCTGCCGTTTCGCCTAGATTTTTGTGAAAGAAATATCCCGAAGCCCCGGTATCATTCCCGAGCCTCGAAGCAAGTCCCGAAGCCCCGAAGATCCCGAGAAGTGAAATTCCCGAGCCGAAGCTCTGCCCATGAGAAGCTCGGTTTTTGTGAAGATCTCCCGGTTTCACCGAAGAATGCTACTTCTACAAGCCGTAGTGCTATCCGATCATCTTCTGATCAAGTGAATGTATAGTTACTTTCATCTTACACATAGATATGAAGTATTTTATAAAATACGTGCTATGTGTATATATATTGTTGTTTATATGAGTGAGTGTGTGGTTACTTTCTTCTAACACATAAATATAAAGTATTAGCTAGAAATACGTGCTATGTGTTATATATTATTTGTCTATTTGAGATGGGCTTGGAATTGATGTTTTTATATGGGTTTTAAATGATTCAAACTATATATGTATTTTATATCTACAAAATATGTTGGGTAGAACATGGGTAGATGAAATAGTGGCAACTATGAGACGTAGTGCCTATTGTATAAACCTTGGCAACTATGGAGTTAGTGTCTATTGTATAAACCTTGGTGACTATGGAGTTAGCGCCTATTTGATAAACCTTAGTGACTATGGATTTAGCGCCTATTTGATAAACCTTGGTGACTATGGAGTTAACGCCTATTTGATAAACCTTGGTGACGATGTGACTTCGTGCCTGTTGAGTAAACCTTGGTGACTATGGAGTTAGCACCTGATGACTATGGATTTAGTACCTGATATATAAACTTTGGCAGCAATGGACTTCATGCCAATCCCTTAGATAAATCCTTAGGAATGAATGGATGAAGGATTTTTGATTCTTAGGGTAACCCTTAAGAAATAAAGGAGATATGGGGATGGGTATTTGGGTTGATTGTTTAATGATTGAATATAATAAATGTATTCTTGTGGGTTGAAGACCCTATACGCTCACCAGGCTCCCAAGCCTGACCCACTTAGTTTTCTTTTTATCACAGGTATCAATACGAAGACATATTTCACTGAGAGATTAAAGGAGATGTAAATCATTAGTGTAAATAAACGTAAGTTCTGTTTATGCTTGTGTGTCTGTATCGAAACATGACATCCCGAGATTTTGTTATATAATGAAAATTCTTTTCTTTAAGAAATGCTTTGATAAATTCTTATCATATTTTGTTTTGGGGACAAATTTCGCAACAGTTTTCTTTAAACGATTACTCTTATTTTAAAAACAAAGCATAAACATATCGGTCTTTTCTGGCCGTGAAATTGGGGATGTCACACTCGAAGTCTCAGGGAATCGGCTAAGGGTATTTATTAATCGGTCATGTAAAGGATGAAGGGAAGTCATGGGGCGTTATGCAAATTCCGATTCGAGGATCTCTGGATAGGAACAGAGTAACAATTCGGATTTGGATAGGAACCCGAATTAGAATTTGTGTCGGATTCTGTTTCAGTAAGATGGGATGTGGGTCACCTATATGCCAAAGGCATCGAGGGCAGAATTCCAGAGTGGTGAACGGGTTGGTTTGAAGGTAGTTTAAGCCATTACGATGTGTCTTGGGTGGCTCTATCTATAATAAAGTCACGACATGTCCGAATCAGGAAACGGTGGGTCGGAGGAGACCTGGAATGATGTAAGACTACAATTATTATGGTAGTATACACCTTTTTGTGTCGGATTCGGTGGCGCCAGGTTGTCAGCCTATCACGATCGGATGAATCAATCGGATGGAAGGAGATAGGGGATACATGGTTAGACGAGGTATCCTTTGGAGGTTGCAGGGGACTGCTGAGTGTGGTTTGGCTCAGCAATCAGGTAGGTGTACGGTGTCACGGACAGTTGGTAGACAGGTTAGGGCCAGGGAGGTCCCCGGTTGTTCTTCTGGAAAAGAGCCATGTGACAGCAAGAGGGGTAGATGCGACTTTAGTGATTTGGGGTATGTGTGTGGAATTGCTTGTTATTCGGTAGTCGCAGTTGATCAGTGATTTCGTTGTTAGGAAGCCTCAAGGCATTGCGAGTGGGAGGTATTCTATTTAGACTGGTTTTCCGGTGGAACCAGTTCGTTGAGAATTCAATGTGGGCAGTCTGTCAGGGAGACAAACCACCTTGAGGCTTCAGCTTTTAGATGAAGTTCATGTGATTAGGTTGCAAGTAATTCGTTCATTCTTGGGTTTCGTGTTGCTGCAGGTGTCTCCTTGGAAAAGGATTATTAGGTTTCGGAAGAGAGGCAAGATGGGGCATCGGTGTACAAGCCGTTCAGGATCTCGGCCCGGATGGGCAAGGTGGCATATTGTAACATCCGGATTCCCAGGTATATTATTTTTATTCATTTATTTAGGAATTTGCGAAGGGACTCGACGAGTTGGTGCTCAGACTCGCCGAGTAGGGTCGCGAATTCTCAACCAGATTAATGACCGGACTCGGCGAGTCCGCGCTGTTTAATGAAACCCTAATTCCCGGGTTTTGGAGACTATTTAAGGGCACTCATAGCCTCCCATTGCGGCTACCAGTCCCTTGAGAAAAACCCTAAGTGAGCTAAATCGTTTGTGAGGAGGAGAGGCCATATTTGATCTTTCTATCATTGGTTTAGCAAGAAGAAGGTGATCAGGATCAAGAGGAGGCTGAAGGAGGTGCTATTTGGAGGAATTTTGAGCTTAGGAGTGCTTATTTGAGGTATAATCTCGATCCATCTTCTATTTTGGTGATTGTTTATAGAGTTAGGATTTTCTAGACCTTTTGGTAGATGGTTTTGATTAAGTATATGGTTCCTTTTTGTATTATGGTCCGAATCTGGATCCATAGAGGTCCAGAGACCTTACTCCTTTGAGCTTTATGTGGATTGATGGTGAATATGAACATAGGATGCCATATTAGAGGTCATTTCTTCAAATAAAACCTTGGAGCCTTTGCATGGGCTTCAAGCTTCGAACTTTACGTGATTATTGGGACTAGAAAGGATAGATCTATTGAGTAGAGCATCAGATCTGACCTCAGGAAGCCATTGGAAGTGAGCATGGTTTGGACTCGCCGAGTCCATGAACAGACTCAACGAGTCGAGTCGAGTTGTCCCGAGACTGTGAATCTAGAGATTGACCCGCCGAGTTAAATGAGTGACTTTGTGAGTCAAAAGAGAATCAGAGGAGTAGAGTTCACGTGTAGACTCGCCGAGTCGCCTAAGTGCACTCGACGAGTCAGGTCAAAGTTTGACAGTTGACTTTGTTGACTTTTAGGGATTGGTCAAAAATGGGGTCTTTGAGTCAAGAGAGGGGTAAAATGGTCTTTTACCCATCTGAGTATGCTAATAGATTGTGGGGTCTAGTCTCGAGAGTTATATTTATGAGTGTATCTTACTTTATGTGATTAGGCGGAGGCTAGACTATACTCCTACCGAGTCTGGGATTTACCGAGACATCTGAGGTGAGTCTTCTCACTATACTTTACCTTGAGTGGTAATTAGAGTTATGTGACAGAGTTATTGTATGCTATTTATGTGATGTGTTCCACTGCATTATTTTTATGTGATTTATGCCATGTGTATATCAGAGTATATTAGAGTTAGAACCGGAAGGTTCACAGAGCTAGGACCAGAGGGTCCAAAGAGTTTGGGGCCCAAGGGCCCACAGAGTTATAGCCTCGAGTGGCTAGTATGTGTTATGCGTGGCATTTTGGGGAACTCACTAAGCTTCGTGCTTACAGTGTTTTGTGTTTTGTGTTACAGGTACTAGTGAGGAGCGCGGGAAGGCACCGGCATGATTCGTACACACCCATCAGAGTTTATTATGATATGATCTTGGGATTTTGTATTAAGATAATATTGATACATTGTTTATGAAACCAATTATGAATGAATTATTATGTTTTTGAAAAGTGAAAAATTGGTTGAATTTTTACGGTGTTACAAGTTGGTATCAGAGCCTTGGTTTGAGGGATTCGGATGCATCTTCGGGCGTATCTGAACTCAAAGTGAGGATTTGGGGAAAAAATTTCTTTAACAAAACAATTTAAAAAAAAAGACTTTTGAGAAAAACAGAGCAGAGCCATGTGTACGATCAGCCAGCACCCGAACAGTGATTTCCCAAAATACCCTTATAATAAGTGTTACGATATAGATTATGTTGTGTTATATGATGAGCTATATTATGCATGCTAGAGTAGACTAGGTATCCTTATTAGGACTAAAGTGGCCTGATATATGATGCCTTAGTCTAGGAGCTTTGTTGTTAGGGATGCTTGGGAGTGTTTAGATAGTAGTGAGGAGCTTATGCGAGATCAGCTAGTGAGTAGCATGAGATTTAAGAGAGTAGAGTGCTTGGAATTTGGGACTCTGGGAGGAGGACTTGGGATGAATGCTGACGCGGTGTGGTCGGTAGTATTGGGCCCGTACTACCGAAGGCACCGGGTCAGTGCACAGTCCAAGTAAGAATCCTTAGGGTACCAGAGATCAAGTAGGATTGGGATATCGAGTTTGTGTACACCCGAGCGAGTTTCTGATATCTTGTGTTGTATTTCAAAGAGGCATCATGGTGGGGACGCGCCACAGACCAGGGACTCGTGGAGGGGGTGTGAGCGACGAGGAGTTCTGCCAGATGATTCATGATGAGGTGGTTGCTGCTATCCACGCTGAGATTCCAGAGATGTTCGGGTCTATCAAGACCACCCTGATAGAGACATTTGACGAGAGATACGATGCTCTTTCTGATGCTGCTGTTGATGCGGCCACTACAACTGTAGCTACGGCTAGACCGTAGGGTGGTGATGCGTTGCTGTTCCGGGAGTTTAGCAACACAAAACCACTGGAGTTTGATGGGACCCAGGACCCGATTGCAGCGATGAGGTGGATTTTAGACATCGAGGGTTGTTTCATCACTTGCTCATCTCCAAAGCATTTGAGAGTCCGGTTCGCGTTGAACCAGCTTCGCTTGGGAGCGAAGGACTGGTGGAAGTTTTTGACGGCACACTACTCGCCTGTTGAGCTTGCTGCAGTGACCTGGGAGAGGTTCACTGCTATGTTCCGAGAGGAGTACGTTCCCCAGGTGTAGAAGGAGCGTTTGGCCCACGAGTTTCTGACCCTCAAGCAGGGTACCGAGTATGTTACAGTGATTAGGAGGATGTTCCATGAGCGGGCGATGTTCTGCCCAGATCACGTGTCCTCCGAGCAGGCATGTATGAGCCAATATCAGAGCATTTTGAGGAGGGATATAGGAGACTTCGTGGCGAACTCGACGTACCGGACATTTTTTGAGCTTCAGGCAAATGCCAGAAAGAGGGAGATCGAGCAAGAGACCCAGGCTAGGGAGGAAGCTGAGTCTCAAGGGAGGGATCGGCGACCGGCGCAGTCTCAGCCGACAGCCAAGCAGGCCAAGCCCACTAATTCGAGATCTGGGAGTCAGAAGGGCCGCACTTGTGGCAAGTGCGGCAAGAGCCACGATTGGGTGTGCAGAGCAGGGTCTTGCTACAAATGTGGTAAGGAGGGGCATATGGCCAAGGATTGCCCCCAAGGGATTTGCATTATGTTTTCACTACAACCAGACTGGAAACCGGAAGGCAGAGTGTCCACAGTTGTGAGGGACAGTTCAGGGAGCTTCTCAGGGATCTTCCCCTGCTGCAGTAAGAGCTACGGACAGTCGGCTCGTAAAGGCCGAGGCACCGAAGGCACGAGGGAGAGCCTTCCAGTTTATTGCGGAAGAGGTCCGCGCAGCAGCCGATGTCGTGGCTGGTATGTATTCTTTCATGTATTTACTTTTATGTTGAGATATTCTGCTTATATTATGATATGCGTAGGTACTTTTCTTGTGAGTTTTGTACCTGCCTTGGTGTTATTTGACTCAGGTGCGAGTCGGTCTTTTGTATCTTTGGCTTTTAGTCAGCACATCAGTATTAGTCGAGAGACGTTGAGTCGGCCTCTGAGAGTTTCCATAGCTGACGAGAGAGTGGTGTATGCCACAGAGGTGATTCGAGGTTGTGTACTCGAGATTTTCGGAGTGGAGTTTCCGATTGACTTAGTCCCGATCGCGATGGGAGATGTCTGTGTCATCGTGGGCATGGACTGGTTGAGTAGATTTGGAGTTGTCATCGACTGCGAGCGACAGCTGGTGACGATACGAGACCCTAGTGGGGGAGTTCTTACGGTGTACGGTGAGGGTACATGTTCTGGGTTGACATTTTGTTCAGCCGCTAGAGCGAGGCAGAGTCTACAACAAGGCTGTAAGGGATTTGTAGCGTATGTGATGGATTCGATGGTCGATTCAGAGAGACCGAGGTCAGTTGATGAGGTTCTGATAGTGCGTGAGTTCCTGGATGTATTTCCGGAGGAGTTACCGGGTGTGCCTCCCGAGAGGCAGGTTTAGTTCAGCATTGATTTGGTTCCGAGGGTTGCGCCTACTGGCACGGACTGCGCAGGAAGTTGCAATCCTAAAATGAACTAGAAAAATAAACCGCCCATTACCAAATTAGACACCTAGTTTAATTAACGTCAGCTTATCTGTCATTCGTGTTGGGTCTGCCGCTCAGTTGAAAACTATGAAACAAGTGTGCGGTAGTTCAAAACTGGAATTGGCACAATTACGTTTATTAGAAGTGGACAATCGAGTGATTGTACCAGCCAAAAGTCATCTACGTATCGCCGGACCGCCCCCGCCGACGAATAATAGGTACCACCACTCCAGGTAGAGTTAGTGAGCCATGTAATAGGTGACCATTTCGCGCAGTTCGGGGGGCACTTGAGTCAGCCGCCGGCGCCCGACAGCGTCTTGACCCCTATCCAATTTTTGGGCCAATTCCCCCTTCGTACTACCAAAAAATGAGATTCTTGCCGAATCCGAGTTTGCTGCTCCAACCATTACCAAACTAATACCTATTCCGTTTAGTACTTCAGGTGCTTCTGTTGCGTATAATGTAAATCACCTTGCGCCTCCAGAGATGCAGGAGTTATCCTTGCAGCTTCAGGAGCTGCTGGGGAAGGGGTTTATTCGGCCGAGCAGCTCGCCGTGGGGAGCACCTATTCTTTTTGTCAAGAAAAAGGATGGTTCACACCAGATGTGCATTGATTACCGGGAGTTGAACAAGCTGACGGTCAAGAACCGTTACCCATTGCCGAGGATCGACGATTTGTTCGATCGATTACAGGGAGCATCTTGGTTCTCCAAGATCGATTTGAGGTCTGGATATCATCAGGTGAGGGTGCAAGATGAGGACCTCCAGAAGACAACGTTCAGGACTCGTTATGGGCATTACGAGTTCGTGGTGATGCCTTTTGGGCTCACCAATGCATCGGCGGTGTTTATGGGTCTCATGAACAGAGTGTGCAGGCCGATGTTGGATCGCTCGGTGATCGTGTTCATCGACGACATATTGGTGTATTCGAGATCCAGAGAGTAGCATGAGGAACATTTGAGAGAGATCCTCGGAGTTTTAAGATCGGAGAGGCTTTATGCCAAATTCTCCAAGTGTGATTTCTGGTTACGAGAGGTCCAGTTCCTAGGGCATCTCATTAACTAGAAAGGGATATTGGTCGATTCGGGCAAGATTGAGGCAGTGATGAATTGGGAGGTGCCAAGGTCACCTACCGAGATCAGGAGTTTCCTAGGGTTGGCTGGTTATTATCGGAGATTTATCTGGGATTTCTCCAAGATCGTCGTGCCACTCACCAAGTTGACCCGGAAGGGTGTTTCTTTTTCATGGGGCCCAGAGCAGCAGGCCTCCTTCGAGAGACTTCGCCAGAGACTATGCGAAGCCCTGGTGTTAGCCCTTCCGGAGGGGATGGAGGACTTCGTAGTGAATTGTGACGCGTCACTATCTGGGCGGGGAGCGGTGCTGATGCAGAGGGGGCATGTGATAGCATACGCATCGAGGCAGATGAAGCCTCATGAGATGAGGTATCCCACCCACGATCTGGAGTTGGGGGCAGTGGTGTTCGCCCTCAATATCTGTCGTCACTATCTGTATGGGGTTCGGTGTACCATATACACGGACCACAAGAGCCTGAAGTATTTAATGGATAAGCCCAATCTGAACATGCGACAGAGGAGATGGTTGGATGTGGTGAAGGATTACGATTGTGAGATCCTGTACCACCCGGGCAAGGCTAACGTTGTAGCCGATGCCCTGAGTCGTAGGGCGGAGGGCGCCCCGATACAGAATGTTTGTATGAGGCTGACAGTGATGACCCCAGTATTTGACATCATTCGAGGGGCCCAGGTTGAGGCCGTGAGACCAGAGAACCGTAAGACAGAAAGGGTTATCGAGCAAGTATCAGAGTTCGTTACCAATAGTCGGGGGCTTATGACATTTCAGGGTCGGATTTGGGTACCGTTTGTGGGCGGAACCCGTACCATTTTGATGGAGGAGGCACATCGATCGAGGTTCTCGATCCATCTGTTGGATTAATGTCTAAGTCCATAACTATAATTGGTAAGACTTGACCCGACCCGGCATGGTCCATTTGGGTTGCAAACCTTCATGCACTTAGATAGACTATAATGAGAGAAATAAGACACTTATGGTTATTAATATATTATAAGTTCTAGTATATTAATAATAAGAATAATAAGATTGTTTAATTAGTATTGATCAAGAATTAATCTAGGATTAATTAAGTGATCAAAAGAAGACTAATTAAATATATGGGTTGATTGTGTAAATCATCCATACTTATATAGTGGGCTAATGCTCCATGGATAATCAAGTTGGGCTAAAACCCATAGGATGGTCCATGGGTGCTCCATGGTGTATTTGAACCCATGGATCCAAGGAAATGGAAAGTCATGACAATTAAGGATTTACCCTAATTGTAACACTATATAATGATCTTATTCTTGACAAAAATCGCCCGCTAGGATTATCCTAGAGAGGGCTAGCCGATTTCATGAAGTGTAGAACTCTCTCAAGTTATTCTAAGTGTTTTGATAACTGTGATTCCATTTGAGGCTTCCACACTATTGGGGCTAGGCACTCAAGCTTCATGAAGACTTTCTACATCAAAGAGGTATGTATTCTATCTTGTTATATTCATGTTTTGTATGATAGATTAGGATGATACCTTGGATATTCTTATTTGCATGTATAATAGAGAAAACATAGATCCAAGGTATTTAGGGTTGCATGTACACTTAGGAGTGTTAGAATGCTCAAAACCCAACAGTGGTATCAGAGCCTAGGCATGTTTTCTTGTTATACTTGCAAATGGAGCTGAAAAATCGAGTTGTGATGCTGTCAGCCCAGCAGACTCGCCGAGTCCATGAAGGGACTCGACGAGTCCAAGGCAAAATTCATCCAACTCGCCGAGTTATGTTCATGCACTCGACGAGTTGGACCCCAGACAGCATATTTTCGAGGTTTTTGGCTAGAAATGGACTAGGAACATTACCCTACGTTGTTTTTGAACTTATAAACTTGTTTTTTAATGTGGTAATGTTCATGCTAATCCATTTTCAAAGATAATTGTCAATAGATTCATGTTTTGTATTAGTTTAAGGTTTAGACTAATTACATGAAGAAGTTTGATATGAATTATCTTGTTCTTATGAGTTGCTTAGATTAATAGAAAAGTTAATTGAAATAGTTGTTTTCAATCCATTTTAATCTAAGAGTTGAGTACAAAATGTGTTTGTGTAACTTGTCCTCAAGTTACATGAAGAGTCACATTAAAGACTCATAAAACTCATAAAAGTTGGTAATGGTTACAAAATGAAGAGTCTTGTGTCATTGAATTTTTTTTTTTTTATGACTCCATAACTTGTCCTCAAGTTATGGAAATTCAAGAGTCACTTCATTAATAAATAAATAAATAAATAAAGTGTAACCTTAATTAATTCCATAAGTTATAAAAATAAAGAAAAGATTAATTCTTTTATTAGTTTAAAGTCTTCCATAAGTTATGGAACTTGAAGAGTTTTTTGGATTAAAACTACTTTAAACACATAAGTTATGGAATTAATTAGTTTTGAATAGTTTCAAAACTTGCCCTCAAGTTTTGGAATTTGAAAAGTTTTCACTTATGAATACTTTAATTCCAAGTTAGCCCTTAGAATTTTAAAAAAAGTTAAAATTCAACACTTATATTATTTATAACATTAATGGTTAATTATTATATATATGTATAAGAACAAGTCGTTTTACCGTTAGTAGGCCTCATTCACGAAGCCGGTCTATAAGGTGGGTATAAGGTTGTTGCCTATAAAATGGCGACTTAATGGGTGTCTACTCTCACCCACCGCTTGCTTGACTGGTGGACGGTCGTTAGCCGAACGGGTAGGACAATGACTTTAAATTCTCCCTTCGTTAAAAGTATTAATGATAAATACTAAAGTAACTAAAATCTTAATAATTCCCAATCTTAGTTACTTTAGGAAAAATGTGAATTTGGTGCTAACCCATGGAATTCACACTTTGTACCTTACCAAGTCGTTGGTGGAGCGTGTGTGGTTAACCGGCACACTAACTTGGACTAGTAAGGACCACGAAGGGTGACTTAATGTTTGTCATAGATCAATGGAGCGTGTGTGGTTAACCGGCACATTGATTAGGTGATAATATTAAGGATACCAAGTGAATTGGTATGGTTATTCACACCTTGTTTTGTGATCCTCGGCATCCCAGTCACAAAATTTGAGAGGGCACACTCGAGATTGAAACATGCCATTGAAAAGTTCAATGAATCTCAAAAGATCTAGGAATTTCAAATCCAATTAAAACCTAATAAATTATTTCGTTTTTCATGGTGGAAATTGGTGAATCGTCATTCGCCTACCTTCAAATATTTTATAGCTTGGATTACGGCATCCCTCTTCTAAGTTATAAAATAGTTTGTTGGGTCCTAGCCTTAATATTTCATATTGGGTGTCATATTAAGGACTTTAAATCAACTATCTTGAATATCTCCCAAAACATGTCTGGTTTAGACATTTATGATCTTCCCAAATCTCTTGAAGATGATGTTCCTCAACATCATGCTTCACTTCCTTTATCTCCTCCAATTATTCTCCCTCACCCACAAGTTCTTGAAAAGTTGAAAGTCACTCAAGCCCTATTGGCAAGTTAAGGTCTTAGTGTGGTCACATCTTGGAGATGTAGTCACATATTGACAAGACGGGAGAGTTGGGTGTCAAAGTCTCGTGAAAGTTGGATGTTCAATCACTTTCTTAGTAACATAGCGGGTCACTTTGGGACTACTATGAGACAGACTATGACACGAGCCTTAATGATCTTATCTATTTGTTTTGTGCTGTGGAATCAGCAATGATTTGGAACACTAGTAAAGCAAATTTTGTTAGAAGATCAACTTCCCAAACCTTAAATGGACATTGGCAATGGTAGCATTGGATATCTAGAAAAGCATTTCTCTTCCCAATGGAAAGGGATCGGCCATAGTCAACTCGGTTGACCAAATGGTAAAGAGAAAGGCTAAGTCTGAAATAGTCTCATGTGCCATTATCAAAGGGTCTCCATATGTTTATATTGCCAAAGAAAGGGGCATTGGTTGCGAAGCTGCCCTATTTACCTGAAAGGTCATAAGGTTGATCAAGTCAAGAGGTTTGACTCTACTTCGGGTAAAATACACTGTATAACTCTGTTAAGTTCCTATTTGGAGATTCTTATTACATAATGTGAATGGGTCACATGCTGATGTCTTTTAAGAATCAAAGAAAAGATAGGAAGCTTAAAGTAAGTATATGCTGATTCTGATTGCGAAGATGGGTTTCGATCGCATGGTTCGGTAATCAGAATTTTGAGCTGTTGCTTAAGAGTTATAATATATTGCTTGTGAATAGATAACAACAAGGTTTTCATGTGGATTGTAAGGATAAGTTTTTCCGCAAAGTTTTAAAATAAAAGAAAAAAAGGTTTTAATTTTATTTATTTTAAAAATATCCTTACAATGGCATCGGTGGAAAATTGTTGCTTATATGTTTCCAGTAATAGCAATATTGGAAAGTGGATTTGATTCTTTCATTTGTGGTAGTGTCTGAATTTACCAAATGAAGAAAGTTTTTCATCACCCAAGTTTCAATTGGACAGAAACTTGGAATCATACAAGTTGTATTGTATGATGAATGAGAATTTTCATCTTTGAAAAATTAAGACTAATTCTTTGATCACATGTATATGTGAGTCAATTGAAGGACTAAGGAATTAGGTACACTGGGTGTGCGCTGGTCAAGGTCCACCACAAAGATTGATTTGTCATGATTTACTAAAGATTAGTAAATATGATTATACTTATAAGGTTAAGTATAATTTTGTAACATTGGGAAACGAATAAGAAGAATCAAATTAGGCAGAAAGATAAAAGTTTCTCAAATCTGAAAGGACGGGAGAGTACTTTAGTATCAGCTTTGTGATCATCTTAATGATTAAGAAACCATATCAAAATTTGTTCTCTAAGAAAGTCTTAGTGCATTCTTATGACTAAGAAGAAGGGATCTTGAAATTGTTGAAATGGTTAAATCAAGAAGATGAATCATACTTCGTTCCAATACAAGTCTTGGAGTCATACTCCAAGATTGTAATTTGAGTGACATGTCTTAAAGAAGGTTTAAAACACTTATCAAATGTAAGAGTAAAATGTTTTCTACTCTTGTACATTTGAGATTGGTAAGTTGTGATGTCTTGGATGAGACAAAGACCAACTAAGACCAATTGTGTGAAGTGTTAGTCTTGATAAGAATCCGCACTATCCCTTGAATATTTGTTTTATCAAGGAATGGTTCTTGACTAGGAAAACTTATATGTCAAGGGGACAGTGGGAGCCTTAAAGATCCTGAAAGAGTTTCAAGATTTAATCAAGAGTAAAACCTGTAATTTATCACTAGCACACGACTTAAGGTTTTCAACCTATCGTGTTGACATAATTCTTATTTCTGTACCTACTTCAAATAAGTTGAATTTACATGTGAGTTATCAGAGTTCAACTTGGAAGCATTGGTGGGCCTTGTGTTACCAAGGTGACAAGAAACTAAGATTGAATAAGTTTAATCCATGTAGGGCTGAATTTGTCACTAACCTTATCTTGTGATTATGGTTTTGACAAATTCGCATGGATAGGAACTCATACACTATTAAATCTAAGTGTCATAAGGTTTCTCTCCGATTCATGAAAATGATGGTGAGGAAATGCTTTCACTAAATAGATTTTAAGTAGATATCGATTGTGTCATTTGCATTTTCAAAAGTCATTAGTGGAGCGCGTGTGGTTAACCGGCACACTAACATGGACTTGTGAGAAATGGCAAATGCCTAAGCAATTGAGACTATGATTACGGCATCCCTTTTCATAGTTCTGAAAATTGTTTAGACACACATGTGAGCTATCTAAGAAAGGGTGTATGAATCTAAATTTCAGAAGTCCAACAGATTTCTGGAAATGTGTCAGAGCTAGTGGGAGCATAAGTGTTATGCTGATAATCATCATGTTAGTGGGAGCATGACTATTATGATTAGTATTGCAAGCTAGCAATGTTAAGTATAGAAAACAAAGTTTCAATCCGTGAAGTTGCAGGGGTTGAAAAGTTGTTTTGCTATAATTAAGGGAGAGGAAATTATACTTCATGTCAATTCTAAAGCTTAGATTGAGATTTTAATCATCTTTAGTCAAGAATATATGTGAATTTTGTGTTGGAATGGTTCAACTTGAAGAAATTCTATATATATTGCATTTTCAAAATTCGATTATGATTACGGCATCCCTCTTCATAGTTAAATTTTGAAAACATGGCAAATAAAAAATATTGTAGCAAAAGACTGGTCTAGTGTCATGTCTTTATGTCAAACATCATGAATAGTATCCCATATGCTTCGGATATAGGATCGATTTCATGTGCTATAATATTCATCCTTTCTAAATTTTCCAAATGCTTAAGGCATTTAGAAGGGAAAAGTCTAGAACTGGATATGACTAAAGTGATTAAGCAATTGTCGAGGACAATCTGAGGTTCGCCAAAGATTGGTTGCTCAGGGACATTTGGAAGTCTAGTGTTAATTTTGGTAGGACCATATCGACATTTTCTGAAAAGAGGTAACTCTTGTTCGGAAGTGATAGTCAAATAGGACTATGGAAATGTCTCCATAGGTGGAAGTGATTCAATCTATGTAAGATTGGGAAACTTAATGCAAAAAGGATGTTCCCAAGGAGCTGATCTCCTTTGGAATGCTCTGTAATGGTTGTTGTCAAGTCTTTCTGACTTTGTGCATAATCATTACAAGAGGATCAATGCATATAAGTTTAGAATCTAACAGTTTTCAGTAAATGACATAAATTTGGAATTCTTGCATTTACAATAAGGATTTGGGATTGTGAAATGAGTATCATTGGAATCATGTTCAATTGATCTACATCACAATGTAAGGATCATAGACAAACATAGTGTGCATACTTGGGGTATGGCATAACTATTGTTTAGAAAAACAAAGTGTACATGCTAGGAGCATGGGACGACTGTTGTTTTTTATTCAAGTCTTAAGTTGATTATTTGAAACATTGAATAATGTGTAATCAATATGGTGATAAATAAAAAGTGGTTTTATTTATATTCAAAAGGGTTCTGAGACCATATTAGATTCGATTATTATTGTATTTCACTTTGCATGTTTTGACTTCCAAAATAGCTAGGTTATTCTTTCCGGATGACTAAGTTATTTAAACACTCCACAGTCGTTCATATGTTGGAAGTAGGTATGAATCAAGACTGTCATGAATCGGGTTTGTAGATGGCTAAATGAGTTTAGTCATGGCAATGGTTGCTACAACATTCATGAGTACTCATAAGTTATGAGTATTGGAATAAACCCACGCTCACTTGTATCACTTCATGGAATTTATCTCGAGTGATCGTGAGACGATAATATCATATAAATCTTCAAACCTAGAGATATGAGTTGTTACCTATGAGTTGGTTGTGCATTGATTGCACGTAAACGCATCAGTAACTTGATGTTATAAAACGTGCCTTTGTGTACAATTCAACAAGTAGTAGAACAAGCATATGAGTCGAAGTTTATCTGT
The DNA here is from genome assembly GCF_002870075.4 of Lactuca sativa. Classification (NCBI taxonomy): domain Eukaryota; kingdom Viridiplantae; phylum Streptophyta; class Magnoliopsida; order Asterales; family Asteraceae; genus Lactuca; species Lactuca sativa. The sequence continues at coordinate 209,627,671 of NC_056627.2, read as the reverse complement.
TCCTTCTAGAAATAGAAGCGATATCTGGGCCCCTCGATGATTTTGTTGTGACCTATGTACCGGCCGGTCAGAACTGAATTGATGTGTTTGATTAAGTTCTTTGTCAAACAAATCGAAAATCGGGAAACAAACTGCTGGACAATAAGTACGACGTTGTTCCATGTATTTGTCCGGCTGATATCATGAGAACAGAGGATTATATGATCCCTTATCTAATGGACAAGTCATTGACAAGATCAGAGTTCATCTACAAGGTCAGAGTTCGACAGAAGCTTTTGAGAGCTACGATTGTCGGTTGGTTCCTGAAGTCATACGCAATAATAGTTTTAGACTTATCCAAGTGGGAGACTGTTGGATTAATGTCTAAGTCCATAACTATAATTGGTAAGACTTGACCCGACCCGGCATGGTCCATTTGGGTTGCAAACCTTCATGCACTTAGATAGACTATAATTAGAGAAATAAGACACTTATGGTTATTAATGTATTATAAGTTCTAGTATATTAATAATAAGAATAATAAGATTGTTTAATTAGTATTGATCAAGAATTAATCTAGGATTAATTAAGTGATCAAAAGAAGACTAATTAAATATATGGGTTGATTGTGTAAATCATCCATACTTATATAGTGGGCTAATGCTCCATGGATAATCAAGTTGGGCTAAAACCCATAGGATGGTCCATGGGTGCTCCATGGTGTATTTGAACCCATGGATCCAAGGAAATGGAAAGTCATGACAATTAAGGATTTACCCTAATTGTAACACTATATAATGATCTTATTCTTGACAAAAATCGCCCGCTAGGATTATCCTAGAGAGGGCTAGCCGATTTCATGAAGTGTAGAACTCTCTCAAGTTATTCTAAGTGTTTTGATAACTGTGATTCCATTTGAGGCTTCCACACTATTGGGGCTAGGCACTCAAGCTTCATGAAGACTTTCTACATCAAAGAGGTATGTATTCTATCTTGTTATATTCATGTTTTGTATGATAGATTAGGATGATACCTTGGATATTCTTATTTGCATGTATAATAGAGAAAACATAGATCCAAGGTATTTAGGGTTGCATGTACACTTAGGAGTGTTAGAATGCTCAAAACCCAACACCATCCCGGGTCCACTAAGATGTATTTTGGACCTGAAGAGAGAATATTGGTGGTCCTGTATGAAGAGGGATCTCGCATGGTTTGTAGAGAGATGATTGACCTGTTGCAGGGTTAAGGCCGAGCACCGGCGTCCACATGGTAAGCTCCAGCCATTAGAGATTCTCGAGTGGCAGTGGGAACATATTACCATGGATTTTATCACCAAATTGCCGAGGACTGCGAGGGGCGTCGATGCAATTTGGGTGATTGTAGACAGGTTAACGAAGAGCACTCATTTCCTTGCCATCAGTAAGAGCTCTTCCGCAGAGAGGTTGGCAGAGATGTACGTGAGGGAGGTGGTATCACGACATGGAGTGCCGATCTTGATTGTCTCAGATCGAGATGTGCGTTTCATTTCCAGATTCTGAAAGAAATTTCATGAGGAATTGGGTACGAGGCTGCATCTTAGTACCGCATACCACCCACAGACTAACGGGCAGAGTGGGCGGACGATTCAGACGCTCGAGTACATGCTCCGAGCAGGTGTGTTGGATTTCGGCGGGAGTTGGGATGCGTATTTTCCCTTGGCAGAGTTTTCCTACAACAACAGCCATCATTCGAGCATTGGTATGCCACCCTTTGAGCTGTTGTATGGGAGAAGGTGTCGGACCCCCATTTGCTGGGGAGAGGTAGGGCAACGTCTGATGGGTAGTACGGAGATTGTGCTTCAGACGACGGAGAAGATACAGTAGGTCAAATAGAGGTTTTTGACCGCTCAGAGTCGCCAGAAGAGTTATGCGGACAGGCGTCGGTCCAAGCTCGAATTTCAGTTCGGCGACTTCGTGCTCCTGAAGGTCTCTCCTTGGAAAGGAGTGATCCGATTCAGGAAGAGGGGCAAGCTGGGGCCCCGATATATTGGACCTTTTAGGGTGATCGCAAGAGTATGTAGGGTAGCCTACCGTTTGGAGCTACCTGCAGAGTTGGGTCAGATACATGACACCTTCCACGTGTCGCAGCTGAGAAAGTGTATAACCGACGAGTCGGCAGTGGTACCATTAGAGGATATTAAGGTGGATGCGAGCCTGAACTATGTTGAGAGACCGGTGGAGATTAGGGATTGGAAGATCAAGGTTCTGAGGAACAAGGAAGTGCCTTTGGTGCAGGTCCAGTGGCAGCATCGGAAACGGTCAGATTTGACTTGGGAGCCGGAGTGAGAGATGCGAGAGCAGCATCCAGATTTGTTTGCAGAGTGAGACTTCGAGGACGAAGTCTGATTCTAATGGGGGAGAATTGTAACATCCGGATTCCCCAGGTATATTATTTGTATTCATTTATTTTGGAATTTGTGAAGGGACTCGGCGAGTTGGTGCTTAGACTCGTCGAGTTGGGTCGCGAATTCTCATCCGGATTAATGACCGGACTCGGCGAGTCCATGAGTGGACTCGTCGAGTCCGCGCTGTTTAATGAAACCCTAATTCCTGGGTTTTTGAGCCTATTTAAGGGCACTCATAGCCTCCCATTGCGGCTACCAGTCCCTTGAGAGAAACCCTAAGTGAGCTAAATCGTTTGTGAGTAGGAGAGGCCTTATTTGATCTTTCTATCATTGGTTTAGCAAGAAGAAGGTGATCAAGATCAAGAGGAGGCAGAAGGAGGTGCTATTTGGAAGAATTCTGAGCTCAAGAGTGCTTATTTGAGGTATAATCTCGATCCATCTCCTGTTTTGGTGATTGTTTATAGAGTTAGGGTTTTCTAGACCCTTTGGTAGATGGTTTTGATTGAGTATATGGTTCCTTTTCGTATTATGGTATGAATCTGGATCCATAGAGGTCCATAGACCTTACTCCTTTGAGCTTTATGTGGATTGATGGTGAATATGAACTTAGGATGCCATATTAGAGGTCATTTCTTCAAATAGAACCTTGAAGCCTTTGCATGGGCTTCAAGCTTCGAACATTACGTGATTATTGGGACTAGAAAGGATAGATCTATTGAGTAGAGCATCAGATCTAACCTCAGGAAGCCATTGGAAGTGAGCATGGTTTGGACTCGCCGAGTCCATGAATAGACTCGATGAGTCGAGTCGAGTTGTCCCGAGACTGCGAATCTGGAGAGTGACCCGCCGAGTTAAATAAGTGACTCGGTGAGTCAAAAGAGAATCAGAGGAGTAGAGTTCACGTGTAGACTCGCCGAGTCACCCAGGTGCACTCGACGAGTCAGGTCAAAGTTTGATTGTTGACTTTTAGGGATTGGTCAAAATGGGGTCTTTGAGTCAAGAGAGGGGTAAAATAGTCTTTTACCCATCTGAGGATGCTAAGAGATTGTGGGGTCTAGTCTCGAGAGTTATATTTATGAGCGTATCTTACTTTATGTGATTAGGCGGAGGCTAGACTATGCTGCTACCGAGTCAGGGATTTACCGAGACATCTAAGGTGAGTCTTCTCACTATACTTTACCTTGAGTGGTAATTAGAGTTATGTGACAGAGTTATTGTATGCTATTTATGTGATGTGTTGCACTGCATTATTTCTATGTGGTTTATGCCATGTGTATATCAGAGTATATTAGAGTTAGAACCGGAAGGTTCACAAAGCTAGGACCAGAGGGTCCACAGAGTTTGGGGCCCAAGGGCCGACAGAGTTATAGCCTCGAGTGGCTAGTATGTGTTATGCGTGGTATTTTTGGGAACTCACTAAGCTTCGTGCTTACAGTGTTTTGTGTTTTGTGTTACAGGTACTAGTGAGGAGCGCGGGAAGGAGCCGACATGATTCGTACACACCCATCATAGTTTATTATGATATGATCTTGGGATTTTGTATTAAGATAATATTGATACATTGTTTATGAAATTCATTATGAATGAATTATTATGTTTTTGAATAGTGAAAAATTGGTTGAATTTTTACGGTGTTACACGTATCGCTTGGGAGCTGGAAGAGGTGATGTGAGGGCATTACCCGAATTTGTTTGGGTTAGCAGACTTCGAGAACAAAGTCTAGTTCAATTGGGGGAGACTTGTAACATCTGATCCATATATTACTGGGTTTGGTTGAATTTTTAAGGTTGTGGTGCATGGACTCGGCGAGTTGGGAGTCCAACTTGTAGAGTGGAGGCATTTAAGCGTGGTCACGGATCAGGACCGACTCGGCGAGTCATTGATGTAGGGAGAAAACCCTAATTTTGGGGTTTGCCCCTATATAAACATCTTTAGTTGCATCATAGCCTTCCATTTTTACACCCTAGAAGCTATTCTCAGCCGCAAACCTTTTGTGTGTGAAGAGAGAGAGCATTTGGGAGCTTATATTTGGGATTTTGGGGAGGATTTCAAGCTTGAAGAGGAAGTATCAAGGGTTGAGCTCTAGATCGAGTATTTATTTTGTGTTGGGCACCTTATTGAGGTATTAATTTGTTACCTTAAAGCTTAAAGCTCTTAGATTTTTTTTGGAAGATTATGGCCATCCTTGAGGAATGGAACCAAGTTTGGATCTGGACCTATCACAAGGTTATGGTTCCAGATCTGGAACTTCTTAGCTCCCAAATGTCATAAAATTGTCTCCTTGGTGCACCCCAATTCTTATTCATGCATTAGGGACTTGTAAGAAGCTTGTTGATGTGGTTGTAGCATTATGAGACTTAGTATGAACGTAAAGTTGGCAACTTTACGTGGTATTATCACTAGGAGAATATGGATCTGAAGTTTGGGACCTTAAATCCCACTGGAAAGGACCGAATACGTGGGAACTCGTCGAGTCGCTCTTGTGACTCGGCGAGTCAGGAGGGTTTTCTCATTCACGGTCAAGAGTGTTCGGTTGGGAGTTTACAGCCGTGAACATCAAGGAACTCGACAAGTCTCTTAGGTGACTCGGGGAGTTGACGAGTTAAGCAAGGAACCCGACAAGTGGCTAATTGTACTCAATGAGTCAAGGTCAATATGGACTGCTAACCTTGACTACCGACATAGACTTTGACTAGGTTGACCTGAGGGTATTTATGGGTTTGTGTCAAGTTAATCACCTGATGATTATGGGCAGTTTAGAAGGAGCAGCGTGTGGGATATGTCTTATTTTAGCTTAATAGTTCAGCAGTCGAGAGGTCAGTCTTTTCACCATACCAATGGGTCTAAGGCACCAAGGCCGGCCCATTTTATGATAGTTGGATTGCTTACTGTGTAGGGGTGTGTGGCAATGTTATGCATTGATATGTGGTAGAGATAGCTTTTATAGCTAGTGGTAGGGATAGCCTTCAGGGCCAATGGTACAGATAGCCTTCCGGGCTAGTGGTAGAGATAGCCTTTAGGGCTAATGGTAGAGATAGCCTTTATGGCTAAGGGTAGAGATAGCCTTGTGGCTAATGGTAGAGATAACTTTATAGCTAATTGGTATGTATTATGTGGTAGAGGTAGCTTGTATAGCTAATTGATATGCGTTATGTGGTAGAGGAAGCTTTACAGCAATAGTCTTGTAACAAATCTAAAGTGTTGTAACTCTGTTCATGGTTGCACGGTGGTTTTTTTCTGTAAACGTTTTATGTTCAAATCTAATGTCTTTAAGTTTATGTATGATTCCGACATTATCATACGACTCGAGTAAATTTGATCCTCAAAATACCAGCTCCATACGTACATCTCTTTCTCAGTAAACATCTTTTAGCGAAGCCGTCATATCAAAACACCGAGGTACTAGTGCATGAAGTACCTTATAGTTCCTTTCCTTTCCAAAGGAATCCCCAGAGTATTACTCATGCTATACGTCAAGTTCAACTCCAGGATTCATACGGTTGACCTATCACTGAAGAACGTATACATGAGAGTGATATATAATCAATGTTCTACAGGTTTAGAATTGATGATTTCACTATAACTTCTTTTCCCTCGATGGGATGTGAGGTTAAGGAGGAATCAGTTATTCGACTACCTTTTCAACCTTAGTTATATACGACTCGTATACACGAAATTGTAATCATTGAACCATGTATGAATTATAATATTGAACTTCAGGACGGAGATTGCCCAAGACTACGAGTAATTGCATTTAGCATGTGAACAAACTTAGGACCCAGTATGACTTTTATAACCAGAACGCCTTACAGTCTAAACATCTACGGAAGATACAAGAACAGCCCGGACAACATAGCGAACTACTCAACAATAGAATTAGAAGACCAGGTTTCTCACCCTTGAGAGCTCCGGTCTTATTCTTACCAGAAGTCGACGGAGTGCATCATATGTACCTCGACTACCGGAGACTTCATTTAGATTTCCTTTAGAAATCGTTGTCTCTGCCTCGCTTAGACGAATTGATTGAGCAAACATAGGGAAAGAGTTACTTTTAGAAATGGACCTGAGATCCGAATATCACCAGTTCGATGTGATAGGGAAGGATGTCCGGAAGACTATCCTCCGAACTCAATGCGGACATTTCAAGTCAGTAGTGATACCCCTCGGATAGGACCAATACGCCCACAGTATTCATGAGCTAAATGAGTGGAGTACGTCTTTCTTACTGGGATCAGTTCGTCATTTCTCCATGAAATGACCTACTTATCTAGCCTCGTAGTAAGAAAGAACCCATGGGAACATTACCCTCAGAGATACTTTTCACAAAGTTCTTTGAACATGATTTTTGGAATTAAGAGTCACATTTCCTGAAACACACTATTAGTGATGTGGAAATTCTTGAGTACTCTGGCAAGTTATCCAAAACCATTGGGAATTTGTCGGCACCGTAGTCACCGACGGAAAAATTCGCCAAATTCTAGGTCTTAAAGACCTACTATCATAGTCCATTCGGAATCCCCCACAAACTTCAGGAACCCTTTCGACTTTGACCTAGCAAGGGATGGCCCTTGACTGGGAAGTAAGCGAGAGGAAGAACCTTTGGAATTCCATGTGAGAGACCAAATTCTTTAGGAAACCTCACTCTGGGAACGGTTTAATACGCTTCGTAAATCGTGGAAAGCTAAATCCAATATAGTTAGGACCTCCAAGATTCTTACCAGAATCGGTCCTGCATCTCACAAATTAGACCTACTCCACAAACGCAATAACGTACATTTTCCCCTTCACGTCTCGAACTTGAAACAGTATCTTTCCGTTAGGACTTTCGTAATCCCTCTCGACGAGATTGAGATTTACGAGATCCTTACCTTCGTATTAGAACCGTAGTGACCCTCGACCGAGTGGCCAAGCGGACGAAGAAACGTCGTCGCCCATTAGTGAAGGTTCGTTGGAATACCAACTGAGAACCCGATTTCACTTAGGAGCGCGAGAGCAAATCGATTAGGAAGTTTTCACCTAACGACTCGATCATTTATACCTACTTCCTTATCTAAATTCTAATTTCGGGACGAAATTCCATTTAACAGGGGGATGATGTGACAACCCGAAATTTCCATTCCGAACAAACCATATCAAGCCAATAGAGGTTAGGACAGTTTCAGTGAAATTCCAGACTTCGGGTATAAGTTTGAGTACTTCAGGGTTTACATTTCAGGAAATATCAGGAGAGTGGATGCACTAGGGTTTTGTGCAACACTGTTATTCCAACACTCTGTTATATTAGAAATCATTTTGGGGATAAAAATATTTTCTGCCAAAAATATCTCAGGACTATAAATAGAATTCTGAACCAATTTCATTCATTATTCGCATTTTCAACTAGAGAAAAGCCATTTTATCTCTCACGGATCTTCGGTTTTTTATCCCAAAACGTGAGTACCTCTTGCTAGTAGTGTTAGATAGCTTATTATGTGTTTATAACATGATTTAGATAGCTAAATAACTAGATTTAGGAGTTTACTCCCCAAGGTGTTCTTGGGTGGTAAACTCCCGAAACAAAGCCTAGCCTTTCCCCCGTGATATGACACTACCTTGGGCTTGTATAGAAGTGTGTTTTGGACATGAAAACAACAAAGAATCACCAAGTTTTGGGTGTTCACGGCCCAAGAAGATCTTGGATCGTGAACTCCAAAATCATGGACCAAAGAGTGCTTTAGGCACTCCTAAAGTATTGGACAATTACCAAGGGTTACTCCTACATGAATCAAGGACATTAAACCATCAAAAACACCTTCCAAAGTGAGTTTACGGCCATGACATGGTTCTTGGGCCGTAAACATGATTAAAGGGCACCAAAGTGTGTCAAAGACCTTCATATACTTAGGATAAAAGTCTAAGACCTATACCACATGTGCAAGAGGCTTGAAAACATCAAAAACACCCATCCTTAAGAGTTTACGGACGCAAACTCTAAAGGAAATGGCCTTAAGGCCGTAAACTCCTCAAAGGGGTGTTTCTATGCCTTAAACCCTTCCAAGAATTGAACCACCACGTTGGAATAATTCTAGGGATCATTTAGAACTTCAAAACACAAAATACCACCAAGCTTGGGAGTTTACGGCCGTAAACTCAAGAGTTTACAACCGTAAACTCCATGGGTGATGCTATATGGAGAGTAAACTCAAGTATAGGGTCCTTTGGAACCCTAAACCCAAGTACCTTGTCCCACAATAGCTTAGATGAAATCCTTAGGGCTTAAAACACTTATATAAAGTGTTTATTATGTTCTAGGATGTCTTAACATTATCAATTAGTAATTTAAGACTAATTGAGTGCATATATGTGTGATTATATGTTCATTAGGATCGTAGTGTGTGTACAAGTCCTCACTTGACACCTAACAATCCTACACCGTCCGGTTCATCCAAATCACCATCTACAGGTGAGTTCATACCCCTTAATCAATGTTTTAAATGATTTTAAATTCTTTAATGGGGGGAATACAAGTAGAAAACAGTATGTTATTAAATCAATCTTATGTATTTTATAACTGTGTTTTCACTCAGTAGATTTCACATATTTCAAAAAATGACACATGAAATGGTTTTCTATCTTAAAATACCTTGATAATAATAGTATTAGTTTTGAAATGTTTATTAAAATGAGATCAAGTCACTCTTAATTATTGTTCAAAACTCCTAGATATCTTGCAAAACCATTATTTTTACCTTCTTGAACCAAACTATACTTATACGCATATGTTCATATATATGTTAGAGATTATAGTCTTCACCCTTCATTTAGTTTCCAACACTCTTGGGTAGTAAGAGTGTATAAACCTACTTGAACAACCAATTACCTTTCAGTTAACTATCATAGGGATAGTTAGAAGATATCAAACATTATTCCTATTACAAGGAATCACACAGGAGTCAGTTCATTCATGAGTCTATACTAGTACACTTACATATGCTTACATGATACATGAGTACATTTACCTAGGATTACATGATACATGAGTACGTTTACATAGATACATTTATCTGAATACGCTTACATGAATACCATACATGAGTACTGTTACTTAGATACATTATCCTGTATTCACTTACCTGGATACTTGTACCTAGAGTTATTAGGAAGATTTATTCGTACCTTCTGTGTAAATTTTCCTACCTATCCCTGTTCGATAGGATGTCTAGACGGGACTAACCATTCAGGAACCCAGCTGATAGTAACACTAGGTGATGAACATCTACGGATGTCTAAGGTTATCACTTATATTAGGAAGATTTATTCGTACCTTCTGTGTAAATTTTCCTGCCTATCCCTGTTCGACGAGATGTCTAGACGGGACTAACCATTCCGGAACCCGACTGTTAGCAACACTGGGTGATGAACATCTACGGATGTCTAAGGTTGTTACTTATATTAGTAGTCAGTAACGGGACTAACCATCCCTCCATCCAGCTGTTGGAACAGTGGATGAGATGAGAATCTTCGGATGATTATTAGGTTAACGCTTGTATTAAGAGTCGGCCACGGGACTAACCCTTCCTCCAACCTGCTGCTGCTACAGAGGACAATTGGACAAACTTCGGATGTTCATTAGGTTATACATGTCGCTTATTGCGATGGCGTGTTAGTCCTGGTAACCAGGGATAACACTTACATGGTTATATTTTTCCTATTTACTTTATTTTGTGATATATTCACATAAACGATGAGTTAGACTAAGTACTTTTAGTACTAGTAAATAGAAAGGAAAAACTATCATTTTACTTACAAAACGTTTAGGTCTTGGTAGAAGACTATCATATCATTTTTCCTATTTTACTTTATTTTGTGATATATTCACATAAACGATGAGTTAGACTAAGTACTCTTAGTACTAGTCAATCGAAAGGAAAACCTATCATTTTACTTACAAAACGTTTAGGTCTTGGTAGAAGACTATCATATCATTTTCCTATTTTACTTTATTTTGTGATATATTCACATAAACGATGAGTTAGACTAAGTACTCTTAGTACTAGTTAACGGAAAGGAAAACCTATCATTTTACTTACAAAACGTTTAGGTCTTGGTAGAAGACTATCATATCATTTTCCTATTTTACTTTATTTTGTGATATATTCAGATAAACGATGAGTTAGACTAAGTACTCTTAGTACTAGTCAATAGAAAGGAAAACCTATCATTTTACTTTGTCATAACAAAACATTCGGGTCTTGGTAGAAGACCACATTTCATACTCATATCAACTGTTCTATTTAAGGATTTATACGACATTCTTAACAGCATTCCAAAACAGGACAATAACACATAAATACTTATGAATTCACCAGCTTTAAAGCTAATAATCACCTTCAAAATAACTTGTATTCTCAGGTCATCAGTTAGACAGGTGCGATGGCCATGTTTTTGAGAAGATGGAGCACAGACAAGATTCGCCTTATTTTGATTATTCATTTTATTGTCGTACATTATGAAAGAACACACATGTATTAAAACTTTACTTTTAATGCAATGGATGATGTTGTTGTTTGTTTACTACTTTACACTGTTATGATACTTCACATGACGTCCTCCACCCCGAAACGTTTCCGCCGTTCTTGGTTTTGGGGTGTGACAATATATATATATATATATATATATATATATATATATATATATATATATATATATGTGTGTGTGTGTGTGTGTGTGTGTGTGTGTGTGTACATATCATTTTTCCTTGCCTCCAGCTTAAAACTTAACCTGCATAAAAGTAAGCTAATTGGTGTTGGTGTGGGGTATGTTATAGTCAAAGAGGTTGCTAGGTTGAATGATTATGCTGCATCTCGGACTCTTTTTGTGTATTTGGGGTTCCCCGTTGGTGAAAATATCAATCGTATTTGTTCATGGAAACATGTAATCGATAACTTTTTGCATAGACTTTCTAAGTGGAAAGCTAAATCCTTATCTATTGGGGCCGTCGAACACTTTGAAATCTGTGCTTGGTAGTTTGGCAATTTACTATATGTATATTTTTAGGGTTCCGAAAACGGTACTCAAGATTTTAGAGAGGATTCGAGCTAAATTTTTTGGGGTGCTGATGTTGGTGAACGTTGGTTGTTTTGGGTTAGTTGGAATCAAGTTTTGGGTAGTTAAGATGACTGAGGTCTTAGGGTTGGTAGTCTCTTCTCCTTCAACAATGATCTTATTTTCAAATAGACGTGATGATTTTTTGCTGACGGAGATGCTCATTGGGTGCAAGTCATTAAATCAATTCATGGTGACAATGCTTATCTTGATTCATATCCAGTTCCTTCTAGATGTTCCGGTCCTTGGTATAGTATTATCAGGTCCATCTCTAACTTACGTTTGAGGAGTATGGATTACAAAGAGTATGTTTCGGTTAAAGTGGGTATAGGTGATCGAACCCGTTTTTGGCATGACTCCTAGTTGGGGTCGGCTCCTATTAAGCTTTATTTCCACAGAATCGACGCCTTGCAGCAGGATAGGGATTGCCTCATTGTCGATAGGTCTAGCCTGGATTTTCATTTGTGTGCTTTGTGTAGATTACCTAGAGGAGGTGTAGAAGAGGAACAAATGTTTGATCTTGAGAGATTGTTAGCTTCTTGCTCTTGGTCGAACACAGATGGCCGTCTTTCTGGGGAGCTGGATTCGAATGGCACTTTCACGGTTTCTTCTACGAGATCTTTTCTTGATAATACGTCTCTCCCGAATTATATGTATGCGACTCAATGGAATTCTTTGATTCCGAATAAGTTAAATGTGTTGCATTGGCGGATTAAGTTGAATCGTATCCCCACTCGTCTTTGCCTTTCGCAGCGTGGTTTGGAGATGGATTCCATTTTGTGTCCTGTCTGCGAGTCAGTGGTGGAGTCGTCTAGCCATCTTTTTATTTCTTTCCCAAAGTTGCATGTTGTGTGGTCCCTTATTAGTAGGTGGTGGAATATCGTTTGTCCTAATTCTTCTACGATTGGCTTTCAAATCACTTGGGCAAACTACTTATCTTTTTTGGCAGGTCAAAAGAAAGGTTTTGATTTGGTTGTTATTACTGCTTTTTGGGTGATTTGGAATTATCGAAATAATTTGGTTTTTGGAACGGTCAAGCATAAAAAGTCAACGATTTTCGACGACATAATTTTTTTTTCGTATTTTTGGATTAGAAATAGATATAAAGTTTGTAATTTTAGCTGGATAGTGTGGCTAAAAATTCCATCTATGGCTTCTTTGACTTTGTGATTTCTTTTTTGCTAGCTTCTTGTTAGTTTTAGTTAATTTCTGACCGTTCCAAAAAAAGGTTCATATAATTTCTGACGTTCCAAAAAGATTATTAAATTGATGATCATTCAACACTATTACATTGATTTTCACTTAGGTTTCAAGTCTCATTGGCAAATATATGTCTTGGTTTCTTAAATTTATTATAGATTATCTTTTAATTAAAGTTGTCAATATAATAAGTGTATAGCTGCTCACAAGGTCCGAGTCCTTTTCATCAAGCTCATCATATATTCACATATCCACTAACGTCTCACTCATGCTTCTACAACGGTTCATGCTAGTTGTCAAGTTTTGTCTATTTCTATTTTTGTAGATACCATGATCTTTATGGCTCTAATAGTTATGGATAACAAGCAGACATGACATAACAATGTGGTTTTCTAGTGTTTGTATGCACTGAACTAAGACCAATATAGGTTTTAATGACACCGATTCTAAATTGCGTCTCATCCAAAAAATAGAACAATGTGAGAGAAAGATTCTATGTCGTTATCGTCATCTAAATAATAACCTTGTTTAATCATCTTTAGTCCACTCTTGGCAACAAGCACATCATATATGTGGATGAATCTAGGTCTTGAGTCAATTTACATGATCTCAATCAACTAACATTCTCAGTTATTCTTCATTGTTATTGTGTTAGCAACGAAACCTAATTTAACTGATCTTTTTAGATAGTTCTGTACACCATGGTTTGGAAGCTAGCTGATGTTAATTAAGTCAAACGTTATGTATACACATCTATGTCTTTTTAATTAGTAAGTAATTTCAACAATAATTTAGAAAAAAAAAAGTAATTAATTTCAACGATATTTTAGAAGGATTAGGTATGCGAACTACTTGTTACAAAGTACTTACAATATATATTCATGATATTTGACATAAATCAGATATGGTTAGTTTTGGATTTAGCCAAACATAATACTCATCCCAAACCCAAAACCATCCTTGACCTTTGGTCTTCACTACATCACTAAAAGGAATCTTTAATGAAACACAATATTACTTTATAATCTTCAGAAATCATTTTTGACAATAATTTATTTCGCTTTGTCCCTACTTGCACTAAATCCCCCTGTGTGTGGTAGTGTGGATACTTATATTCAATTACGAGACCCATTGCATCATTGCTCGCCTGTGATATTACACGCATTATTTGAAGACCAACGAAGAACCAAAAAAGGAATTCTTGATTGCATTAAGTTGGAGGTTAATTACCCTTTTTTGTAGGCTGCCTACTAACTCGGATTTGGCCCATGATAATGAAATGATAATATTCTGATATTTTTGGAGCTTTCGAAAGATACATTTAATAAACACGAAAATGGTGTGAAAAATAATTGGTGTTGCCATCACGGGGATGCCCTATAATTGTGTATGATATGTGCACATGGTGTTGTTTGAGCTAACGACAAGTTGTGGGTGCCCCTCCACATGTGTGCTCTAAAAAGAGAACCAAAATATGCCAATTTTACTTTAAACACCAAAGATTTCCTTTTTTCTGAAAATGTCACAAACCTAACTTTGACATGAACTTATTCCGTACTTCACCCCTTTGTTTAGGAGTTTTGTACCAAGTGATGATATTTCTATTTTGTTCCAACAACATATCTTTATATTACTCTTAAATAATATGGTGATAAGTGTCATATTTCATATATTTAATGTATGATGTATACCATCATTTAAGATGGATAGAAGGATATATAAGAAAAAATATATGAAGATATTAATTTCTCTTCAAGAAATATTTACAAACATGTTTTCAAAATTATTTATTAAAACATAGTAAATATGCTTTTAGTAACTTTCAATTACTTTAACTAAATTAAATGTTTGTTAATATCATGTGACAATCTGTTTGTTATTATTTTTACAATATAAATTATTTTTATAATATGAAATTAAAATAACAAATAACCTTATGTTATTATATATTTTTTTTCCTTATAATATAAATCATTCTCGTCAATTGATAGTGGTTTGGTTGAGTTGTCAAAGTAAAGTCATCATCCACAGTTTATTTTATTTTTTACGTTTGAGCTTTATAACTTTTATGAGTAAAATAATAACAAAACTAAAAATTGACATCAAATGCTATAAATATAATTGTAACTTGGATAAATATTATATATTCAAACATCATTAATTAATATAAATTGATTAAATTTAATGTAAATGATCAAAAACATGAATAACTTCTACTCGAAAAAAAAACATCATAAATGGCCCCTGTGGTTTCCTAAAATCTGAAGTTTAGTCCCCGTGGTTTAAAAACCTCATAGATGGTCCCTGTGTTTTCAAAACTTTTGATGTTTAGTCCTTTTTGCTAACTCCGTTAAGTTTTATCCGTTAACTGAAGGGCATTTTCGTCATTTCACTACCACAGGAACTATTTATGATGTTTTCTTTTATTTTATAATAATAATAATAATAATAATAATAATAATAATAATAATAATAATAATAATAATATGCAAAGGGGTTATACCCTCTCTCTCTTCCTTTCGTTCTTATATCACCAGCCACCACCGCCATCGTGTTTCTCACTCTTTGCTGCTGATCGGAGCTAGCCAAACATCCTCACATGTGCTGTTGTTACTGCTTGCGTCGCTCCATCGGACCAGCTCCCATCACAACCCATATTTTCTTCTCTATTCTTGTACCTAGTTGTCGTTCGGTTTTATGGAGGGTTTCCCTCCAAATCTTGATCCCGATGTTTCTACGTCATTGGAAGGACAATTGGATAAAGCAAAATTAGGCTCAAAATCGGTTACTGTTTTCACCTCGAATCTTCCTTCTGGTTCTTATCAAGCTAATAAAGTGTCTATATGTGTTAATAAATTCAATCTAGATGAAAAATTGGCTAAACCTAGGGTTACCGGTTTGGAAAATAGCGATCTTCTGAAGAAATTGAGCTCCAATCCTCCGATTCAGTTACATTACAGGTATGCCCTCCCTCCCTCTTCACTATTTTTTATTCCATCAAAGCCACTCCTCCTCTTTTCCTTTTCGTGTTTTCTGCAAATTTAATGGGTATGACCTCCTCCCCTATCTACAACCAGGCTCCTTACCCCTTCTTATCATCTCGATGGTTGTCTGATCATCTAAGGAATAATTTAAAAACCCATCTCGATCGGTACCTGATGTTCTTGGTTAATTTTTTGATTCCTCTTCCATCCAAAATGAAGTTTTGTCTTAAAGTTTTGGTTTTGTTTGACTGTGTTTGATTCTTGGTTTGTCTGTTTACAGGCATTAAAATCGATAGCTCCTCCTATAAATTTGATTCTAGTCTTTGTTTAACTGTTTTTCATTATCGGTTTGCTTCTTTAATTCTCGGCTCTGTTGGATTCTTGGGTTGTTTGACTATTGGCTTTGTTTGACTGTGATTGAAATCAATTGATTCTTAGTTTGTTTGATTAATCATGCATATGGTTAAGGATTGTAAAGAACTCTTATCTCCTCTTATCTTGTCTCAAACAGCCGGAACTTTGTCAAATCAAACAGTTGGAGACGAATTGGGTTCAAGATCGTCGGTGCTAAAAGGTTGCTTTGGTTGGAGATGACAGGAGGGAAAAGGGGGATCGTGTGTGATGTTTCTGGAATAGAGGGAGGAGACATGTGTGGTGTTTTTGGGATGGAGAAATCAATGGTCAGTAATGGAATGGTACTCATCGGAAGTACCTATGTCGCTTTTCTGGAACAGGGCACCTGAGAGAGAGAGAGAGAGAGAGAGAGAGAGTTTATATATTTAATACTTATATTTAGTTTTTTCTTTTAAAAAAAATAACTGAAAATATCATAAAGGGTCCCTATGGTGGTGAAATGACGAAAATACCCTTCAGTTAACGGACAAACTTAACAGAGTTAACAAAAAGGACCAAACATCAAAAGTTTTGAAAACAAAGGGACCATCTATGAGGTTTTTAAAACCACAGGGACTAAACTTCAGATTTTGGGAAACCACAGGGACCATTTATGATGTTTTTTCATTCTACTCGATCAATCAACATATCGTTTTTTAGATTTAGAAAGAATTTTTTTATATTATGATCGTTTTGTTTACACAATCTACAAAAACTAATTTTTTTCTTTTGTAATGTGCATTCCATTTTGTAGCCATGTCAAGCAAGGACGACATTTTCCCTTCTGTTCTAACTCTAAATTTGGAAGCATTCCTCAAATAGATGTCTCAAGACAATATGCTTCATGAGGGACCGGGGGAAACTCAATGCCCAAATAGTAGAATACTCAAAAATTGAGTAGGATTGTTAAATATATTAACTTGTGGTATTTAAAGAGAGGCACAAACATTCAATACATGAGAACATGAATATTTATATATATCCCACTTACCTACGTGCAAGTTTTTTCTCCAAATCAACTACTTGCACATTTTTTTTCTTTTCGTGTAACCACCTCAAATATTCCTTTTATTCGGTTCAAAGATTTAAGAGTGTACTAGCTTTTGACATTGATGTTGCTTGTTTTACAACAATATGGGGATTAAACACATCTCCATTAGCTTGAGCAACAGCTCCCAAAGAACGCCTCATGTCAAAATAGTAAACCAATCTATAAAATATAAGTTGGACACATGGAGTGCTTGGTAAAAAACGAGCAACTTTAAGTACACTATTAAAAATATCTAACATATTTGTGGTGGGCAACCTATAACGCTTTCCACTGCCATATGCAAGTGTCCATTTATAGAGCTAATACCACTAGAGCCATTATTGTGCTTGTTCACTTAGTTTTCCATTTTCTTCAATGATGGAGTTAAAATTACAAACACGATTCTGACTTCAAGCATTGTAAGCTAAACTTTCAGATGTCAGTTGCGAAACTTGTGGTGAAAGTTGTTAACAAAATGTCGCAAACAATACCTACAAAATCCGTTGAAATGTGAGTTAAATTAAAAATACCATAAAAGTGTTTTAAAAAATAAAATAAAAATACATGTGAAATCCATGTTACTCCAACCATGGAGATCGTTGCTCATTAACTACCATTAGGATTTCACTATGACGATAAGATATTAAACAAATATCGTTATATTCTTTCACCACATGTTTTTGACATGATTCAGAAACCTATACCAACTATTATATGATTCATTCTCAACAATAGAAAACGCAAGAGAAAAAATTTGATTGTTACAATCAACTCCCATTGCAATCATCATCTTGTAGTTGTATTGTCCATGTATATTTGTTTCATCAAAGCTAATAACAGGCCGACCATGCTCATATCCATGTATAGAAGAAAAAAGACAAAAATACACGTCTGAACTCCACTTTATCCACATTACTCTCCTCTTGTTCCACATTACTCATTATAGCAGTGTACCATTCAACTATAGTCCCCCGATTGAAAAATTAAAGTGCAGTAAGAAATTTCGATAAAGCAATATAAGATTCTTCCCGATTTTCAAATATATGTTCAATCGCCTTCTACTTTCCAACCCAAACCTTCCTATATGAAAGAGTATATCCTAAATTGTCAATTATTTTATATCTCAATGTAGGAATACTAATAGAGGTTTATTCCCATACAAGGTGTTCGGTTTCTTGAGAAATCAAAGTTTCATCTAGATGTGGATGGTTTTGGGTAATCCTATACTAGAAACAAGTATATGGACCAATGTACCTTGTTTTCTCAAAATACTCGTTACGTTGATGTTTACATGCATGTAATTGCCACTTTACTTATATCTTACCTTCCAAATTGTTGGACATGTTTCAACCACTTCATATTTTCGATGCTTCTTGATCATATAAAGCTTGATAGCTTTAATAATTTCATCCTTATTAATTAAAGAGTTTTGTCCCAACTCTTGAGTTAAAACATTTTTACTTTCAGAGCGTGACACGACCCAATTATAAGCACTAGCCAAATCCACTCCGTATAGACTAGGAAAACTGGAAGGTACCTCAATGTCACCTCCATCTACGGGTGCATCTCCTCCATTTCGATCTTGTCTTCATCACTAATTTCATCTCCTTCATTATTCTTGTCAAATCCGTTGCTGATTCCAATGTTCACAACCGTAATTTGGGAAATTTTATTAAAGTCCTCATTTTGAATTATTTTTGGCATGAAAAAAGTATGATTCGTAGGAGGTAACAAATTGGAGTTCCTTTCTTGCTCTATCCAAACCGATTCTTAAATTCTACAGCCAAACAAAAACAATGAAACAACTATATAAGTAAAAGTTGAAAATTAATGTATAATATGACTTTTAATACATCAGTGTTATATTTTAGTGATTTTTATTGTAATTGACTTCAACCTCTAAATATAGATCAGTGTTGCTTAGTTCTTGATGGAGATTAAGCACATCAAATATGATATCAACACCATTATTATCCTTCATTGAGAGTGGAATATATTTCAATACATTTGAAACAACCAATGGGTATCTGCATATTACTTTGATATATTGTAATGACCGGAAAATCGTAACTTCTTCAGAAAGAAATAAAAAGAATTTTGAATATGTAATGTAGGAAACAAGGAACCAAAAAGTACAATGTTATTTTATGAAATTCAACTCAAATTCACGATGCATGCACTTAACGAGAAGGCACGTCAATCTTTCTAGTAGTAAGATATGTTTCAAGAAGGTAGGACACAAAGCTGATTCTTGGTGTGACATGTAGACGTAATGTGTCCACACTATGACGTGACATGTAGGTGCGTGTCATAGAACCTATAAATAGTTTAAGGTGTTCTTTCGTTATACATTTTCCCAATGAGAACCTTAAGCACCTACATATCAAATAGTAATCTACAAGTATACATATTGACAACGACATGCAAGAAAGCAATCACAAAATGAGATAAGGTATTCCCTTAACCTATTACTATAAAACACGACTACACTAAAGTCGTTAGAACCAGAGTCAACTAGTAGGGTCTATAACATGGTGTTATTATGTTCTCGAAGGATAAGTTGGATGAATGAATTCTCCGGTGAAATTTTTAATTCGGTTAACAAGGGTTATAAAACCTAAGTTATAGAATGGTCAAAAGTTAGTGACTAAGCTAACGGTTTACAGAGTTAATTCATTTAGCAGTTGTATTATTAGACTTCATATGGTTACCAGGATCAGTTAAGGGTTAAGCAACATGCATACTAATAATATTGAAGTTATGCTACTGAATAAACGCGCGCACGTGTCTATATGTATGTATGTGTGTGTGTGTATATATATATATATATATATATAAGTTAATTAAGTGAAAATAAATAAAAAAATTTCGGTTCTCATTGAGAAGATATTGTACTGCAAGAATAAGTACAAGAGGTATACTTAAGCTTTATAAGTATTGTGATATTTAAGGAAAGCTATCGGAAAATGACTATAAGTATATAATAAAAAAGTAATAGAAGGATTGAATGTGAGGAAATGACTTAAATTGCCTGTCATGTAATGAAATTCTATTAGGTACTCCATAGGTGAGTGCTAAAAGTATTTTTTTTTTTTTTTGAAACGGCAAGCTGGCATTAAAATGGAAACTAGCCAGAGGCTAGAGGGTACAAAAATGGATAGAAAAGAAAATAAATAAAAGAAACAAAACAAAACAGAGAAAATAGATTTTGACTACAGTCTAGAGTAGCATTCTAGAATAGGGTCACAACACCATTCAACCCATCCGAGAGGATCCCCTTTCGCTTCCTCGCGTTAGTCCAGAATAGAGACAAGGATTGTACCTCATAAGCCAGCACCGAATGCGATTTTACACCTGAGGAGTGTGCCTTCAAGTTCCGATAGTTCCAGATTACCCATAAGAACACTAGCATAACTGCTTCATTGATGTCTGACAGCCTTTGGTGGCCCATCAGCAATTTCTTACAGTTAAGGAGGTCTCCAATCGATTGAAAATTGGAGTCCAGCAACCGCCACCAACTAGATACCCTCTGCCATACTTCTTTTACTATCCCACATTCAACAAAAAGATGGATCTCGGTTTCTAGACCTTCATCACAAATATTGCATGCGGTGGATGTTGAGATGCCGAATTTTGCTAGATTAGCCAATATTGGAAGCCTACCATGAATGATTCTCCAAGCGAGTTCCACATCCACTTCGAATCAGAAAGGGGTAGGATTTCCATATCAATACATTTTCTCAAGGATGCTACATAGTACACCCCTGAAGGCTCCAAATCCCAGCTCCACTTAACTGCTCCAGGAACATCAGCGATGTTTACTGAATGAAAATGGTCTACAAAGGGGACATTGTCCTTTTCTAGGATTTTAGGAATACTAGCGATCACGCCCCAACATCCGCTTTTCCGCCTAGCCACTGTGGGTCTAGTAAATCCGCCATCTGCCCTGTAGAGGGACTTTATTACCTCAGTCCATGCACTGTTAGGATTTACCCTATATCGCCACCACCACTTCCCCAACATGGCAATATTTTGGGCTTTCAGGCTGCCAATACCCAGACCGCCACTCTCTATAGATGCAAGAGCTTTATCCCACGCTATCCACGAAATTTTCATTCTTTCCAAATCACCACCCCAGAAAAATCTCATTATGATTCTCTCAAGAATAATTAAGCTATATATATATATATATATATATATATATATATATATATATATATATATATATATATATATATATATATATATTCAATCCTTCTATTACTTTTTTTATTATATACTTATAGTCATTTGTCGGTAGCTTTCCTTAAAGATCATAATACTTACAAAGCTTAAGTATACCTTTTGTACTCTCTTGTATAATATCTTCTCAATGAGAACCGCGTTAATATTATGTCACATGTCAAAGAGATATATTAGGCAACACTTCAAAATTCAAATTTACTTTTTCTAATTACATGTTATGTTTGAAGTTATAACTTTAAAAACTTGGTAAATCTCTTAATTAGTGATTTATTTAAAATAATTGACAAATAATTTTTGAATTTTTACTATGAAAATTTAATTTATTTTGTAATCATAGTTCCTACGGGATGTAAACTAGTATATATATATATATATATATAGGTTCAACATAGAACCAAAATTAAAAATTATTCATAGAACCATATAACAACCTTCTTAAGCAGTAGATCAAGTTAAGACCAAAAGGTTATGACGGTGAAATAACAATTTTATTTCAAAAAGGAAACAATAGTTTATTAATTATATTCCAAAATTTTACTACATTTATTTGAACATTGACGATTAATATTCATAAACGAAGATTGATGATTAATATTTAAAGATAAACATTGGAAAATATATGAAAATTTATAGTAAATTAATATTCATGTTCATAAATAAACATTTATACAAAATCACAAAAATTGGTCATGTTCATAGATTGCTTATGTTTATATATCTTTAGTAATGAACATGTACGAGAGTTGTGATCATACACAAACTAATTAAATGTATACATGTTCTGTAATGAACATGTATGAATCTAACCATCAGGTATTAATATAAATGTTCATATGTCAACATACATATATGTTCAGTCATGAACATTTATTTAAAAACCTAAAAATTGTTTTTGTTTTAAGATTTATTCAAAATAAAATCAATCTATTACAATGATGTCATATTACTTTCAATATAAACAAATGGACAAACATGTCACACCCCCAAACGTAGGATGGCAGAAATGTCCTGTGGGGGGTGACTTCATGTATAGTATCATAACAACTACTATTATAGTGACCAAAGTAAACACAACCATCATAAATATAATCGAAAAAGTTACATGGTTTCATGAATTACATGTTTCCAAATCAATTACAGTTTAATGAGAAAATGAATTGCCTGACGCCTTAGCGTCCCATCCTCAAAAGCTTGATAGTTACCTGTTTTAATGATTACCTGAGAATAGAAGTAATTTTAAAAGGGTGTCAACAATTAAGTTGGTGAGTTCATAAGCTTTTGTATGTAGAGTTGAAATCTTTTTTTTGTAAATGTAGTGTTTGTACCAAAAAAATCCAATATTTTCCTTATTAAATGAATTGTAGTATTAAAACCCAAGACCAAATGTACAAGTATTATTCCATACTTATCATAATATATGCAGTTTTAAAGTAAATAAAACTTTTTGAATGTAGAAATTCCTCATAAACTATATGTGTCGTTATTTCCTTATGTAAGTTATTATAACCGTGCTAATGACATAGATGGCCTGTTACGAAGTTCTTCATGCATCGGAAATGTTATGAAATTTGTCACCCCAAACCTGCCGGTCTAGCTGTTGCATGCAGCTTAGGTGTGGGATTGTCAGTCCCAATATAGATCTATACACAAGTATCATGCTCTCCCTACAAGAGACTCTGGTTATAATTACAAGACTTTAACCCTTACCCTAGTGGGTACAATGAAGTAGTGCCTTACAACTTGATTTAATGAGTTTACATGTAGTGTGAATGAAAACCCTTTTTGTAGTGGAAATGAAACCTTCCTTAGTATGTTCGTAGTGTTACTGAACCATAAACTATACCTATTATAGTTTATCATATATGTTTGTAGTGATGTAAAACCCTTATGTGAATGATTATTTCTTTTTCATGGAAGTAAAATAGCATGAAATATAATCAACATGTATTTTTATATTGCTACACACTTTGCTCAACATGTTAGAAAGTGTTAATGAGCTTGTAAACAATTTTTCTAGTTTTAACTTTTCTATCAGCGTTAATAGAAAAATTGTAGAAAAATCATTATGAGTCAAAAACTGAATTCGTAAACTCTGAGTATTTAGAAAATGAGTCTACTTGTTCATAATTTTTATTATGATTTTTAGAGGTCTAGAACCAGTGTGAATATGTTCATCTTCACAGACTGGTCCGAAATCATTTCTGAAATGATAGGCAGTTTTGTAAAAATCGCCATAAATTTTATAAAAATCGTATGAATGCTTGTGAGTAGTCCTTTGAAATTCCTAAACCTGAAATATTTTAATATTGAATAGTTTTGTAAAGTATTAAGTTTAAGATGGTCAAAACAGTCCGTGAACAGACCATAACTTTTATGTTCAAAGATGATGTTTGAGTTTAGATTATGTTTTGCTATTGTAACTTGTATTCCCCTCCCACCCCCCCCCCCCCTTAAAACAAGAAAACATGAAAATGTAGGGGGTATGAACTCACCTTTTGTGATTTCTTGTGGAGGAAGGGTGGAGATGAGGAGCTTCAAGTCAAGAACACTTGAAAGATGTTTGAAGATTTGAGGATCCTACGAACAAATATGTAGATATTTTTATGTAAATAATTTATGCTTTTCAGGAAGATGTGAAGATTGTGTAGGTTTTGAAAGACAATACTTACCAAAAATGGAGGAAAAACTCAAGAACAGCCCTTGTAAAAATCGTTAATGAGAATGAGAGAGAGAGAGAGAGAGAGAGAGAGAGAGAGAAATTTGCTTTTGGTGAAAGGAAAGTGAAATCTTGGAGAAGAAGAATGAAGATTTCTTGGATGGATTTGTTTAAAATAATATGATGGAGTGTTGGGAGAAGTATTAAAAGGACAATGATTTGACTAGGTAGAGTGTGAATAGTGGCATAAATTAGACATAAAAGTGGCTTGTGTCATAATTTTATGGAAAAATCAACAAGTACCTTTATTTCCTTTATATATTATCTTGAACAAAAGAATAATTTATATTTAATAAATCTCCAAGATGTGGATAAAATTGAGTTTAGAGGGTCTAAGATGTGAAAATTATTAGTTAGGTGAAAATTTGTAACGCCCGGGTTTCGAGGCTATGCATTTTAGACTATGTAATAGTCTAGATCAACTATTGTAAATCTTTTTGAAGTAATAAAAATGAAATATTTGAATTCTATGTGAATTATGTGTATTTGTGTGCTTATTACTTAATTATAAAGATATAATTAATAAATGATAAGAATAAGCGTCAAAATTAAAGTGTGAAATAAGTCCTATATCTTTACTCAAAGTTGTAGTGGTCGAAACAAGGGTTCCCTACATATAAAGAACGCCGAAATCCGAGTTATAACGAAGAAGTTATGGCTCACCGAAGATTTACGGCAAAACCGGCACGCCACCGGGAGACGTAAATAATGAATTTACGATGGAGGAATTTTTAGCCTTAGTGATCTAAACCAAAGTTGTAGTATATGTTAAACCTAGAACATCCTTAAAAAGAACGCCCAAATCTGACTTCGTATGAGGAAGTTATGATTTTTCTAAGATTCGGCTTAGCAGTGCACGACCCGAAACTCGAATTTTAGTTCGAGCGGTTTTTGGCTTACGCGACCTAAATGAGAGTTGAAGATATCATTAATAGAAACTCAACGGTAAAAATACAGACGAAAACGGAGTCCGTATGAAGCAGTTACGAATTCTTCGTGGTCATTTAGTAGTATAATTTCCTCCTACTGTTAAATTTAAGATAGGTCGAGAAATAGCCAACAGAGTCTAAATGAAAGTTGTAGATCTTGTTTTTACCTACACGTGGATATAAAGAACGTCGAAAACGGAGCTTGTATGCAAAAGTTATTATTTTTCTAAGTTTGAAGGCTGATACGCGATAGGGGTGACGTGGCACCACCAGAATTGGACACGTGGCACCACCAGAAGGCTGCCACATGCCCCAACTCGGCGAGTAGCTCCCCCTACTCGGTGATTCCATCAGTTAGAACCCCTATAAATAGAGGTGTCAGGTTCCCTCACTTCCTCACACCTTCAAACCCTTCTTTCTCTCTCTAGTTTCTCTCTCTAGCCTCCCTTGAGCCCCCTAATGTCTAGGTAAACCCCCTAGCACCTGAAGGAAGCCCAGAGGCTCCCAAAGCCCCAAGAAAAGAGCCTTTCGGCTCAGAAACGCTGCTCCAGCGAAGCCCGGTTTTGAGAAAAACCCGTTGTAAGTGAGCTACGCCTAACCTATCTTTAGTATAGCTTATGTTTTAATATAGTAACATTATTAGGACCTTAAAATAATTATTTGGGCTATTATTATGAGTTATATAGAGTGTTGTTTAACACTTATATAATAATAATAATAATAATAATAATAATAATAATAATAATAATAATAATAATAATAATAATAATAATAATAATAATAATAATAATAATAATAATAGCTAGACTATTAATTAGTCACGGTTGACGTTAGACTAAACCATAGTGGTATTGATACTAAGTTTTATCGAAGGAAAATTGTTGTGAGAGTATCGAAGCGCTGTCCGAGTGCAGAATCACCACCTTTTCAGGTGATCGCATAGTTACTTTCAGCTTACACATAGATATGAAATATTTATATAAATTACGTGTTGTGTGTGCATATTATCTGTATACTTGCTATCTATGTTGAATGACCGATTTTATACACGTTTTAAATGATTTAAACTATACATGTATTTTATATCTACAAAATGTGTTGGGTAGAACATGGGTAGATGTAATAGTTGTTGTGTGATAAAATAAAATAATGAAAGGCCTCGTTATAGATGTTATTGATGATCCAGTCATCTAGCGGAGTATAGATGACGACCACTGACTATTCTAGACAATCCAGTGGAACACTAGCAGGCTCGCAACCTATAGGTGTTTATTTGAACTGTGTGCTCACCAGGTGTACTCCATCCCCCACATGGTTGCCTTAAGGACATTTATTGCTGAGGAATCCCCTTAGCAGTAGTGTCTATCCCGATGATAGTCCTTAGACTAGGTCCCTTGTGTTAGATGTCTTAGGGACGTAAAGTGAGGATAACAGGAACGGGTAATCGGGTTTGTTTGGTTTGATAAAGTGAATAAACTTATTTATTGTGGGTTGAAAACCCTATGTGCTCACAGGTAGTGGCGCACGAGCATAGATGTGATGTCTAGGGATGAGAGATTAATGGATTTTAGGCCTGTAAATACAGAATAATGTAGTAAGGCCTATGTTGTATTGTTTATGCTTATGATATGTATCGAACATGACATCCCGAGTCTTTTTAATGAAATACATTTCTACGTAAATGCTTTTGATAAATCTTTATCATATTTTGTTTTGGGACAAATTCTGCATACTTTTATTTAAATTGTTACTCTGATTTTTAAACAAAGCATAAACCAAATCGGTTTTTTCTGGCCGTGAAAATGTGGATGTCACAAAATCTCACGTCAAAAACATACTCAAAATGCGAAAGTGGTCAAAAACCGGAGTTGAGAAGCAAGTGAGAGGCTGCTGATGTGAAAGTGGGTTCGCAGAGAGGGCTACTACTTCGAAGCGAAGGCTCTCGGTGCGAGAGTGAGTTTAGGTGCGAGAGGGTGGAAGCTGCGAA
Organism: Lactuca sativa; assembly: GCF_002870075.4. Taxonomy (NCBI): domain Eukaryota; kingdom Viridiplantae; phylum Streptophyta; class Magnoliopsida; order Asterales; family Asteraceae; genus Lactuca; species Lactuca sativa. The sequence goes on along the minus strand of NC_056627.2, from coordinate 209,600,738 downwards.
CCTAGCCGAGGATATGAAGGGGTCCAACATGCGAAAGTGTTTGGCGCGAGGGGAGGCTTTGTTGCAAAAGTCGGAATGAAATTCGAAAGTCCCCGGTCCGAGAGGCTAAAGTGCGAATCTTCCCGGTTAGAAGCGAAAGTCCAATTAGAAGCGAAAGTGAGGTTTCGCATCGATAGGGAAGGGTTTAGTCTGAGAGGGTTTTGTATCCTGAGAGGGTTTCGTGGCCTGAGAGGGTTTCCCATCCAAAGTGTTGTTTTTCGTATTATCTTCGTGTTTCGAGTGGTTTCCAACTAATTGAAGGGTCAGGATAGCCTGAATGCTTATGATAGATTTGAAAGAGATTTTGGGAGAGATTTGGGGGAGAGAGAGATAGAGTGAGAGAGATTGAGAGTGACTTTTCTTGTAGCCTTTGTTAGTGTTTTTCCCCGTAGTGCTAGGATTGTAAACTCCACTACGCCTTGTTATGAGTGTTATACACCCCGAAGGGTACGTAATAGTGTTTTATCAAGTCGTTACATCACTCACCCGGTTTAGGGTTTAGGTTTTATGAACATTTGAAACTCGCGGGTGCTACTTTATATTAAGATAGAGAGTTGTAAATTAATAAACATAGAATAAACCCTAACATACAAGCACTAGTTGAGTTTATCGGTTTGACCCGTTGACTTTTGTTTGACTTTGACTTGACCAGAAATTGACGGTTGTCACAAAACATGAAACCAAAACATATTCATAAATGAATACATATGTAACGTCCCAAAATTCTAAGTAAAAATTTTATTTTTAGATCAATGAAAATAGACATTCATTCAGTTTGAAAACCCATAATAGTATAAATTATGTCATATAAACATCAGAGTACAAATCGATCAAATTAAGTGTAATACAAGTGGATGCAGTACAATCATGTCGAGTTATTCCCCTTGGAACCGAAAGTACCTGAAATAAAACCGTAAGCACAAATCATAGAGAGTTTTGCCAAAATACCACATACCATACATATATATCAACTCGAAGCTGTAACGAGACTATTTCACCATCGGGTCTATTTCACCCTTGATTCTATTGCAACTCAATAAGTGTTTTTCAACCGAACGGGGCTATTTCATTCCATGGGTCTATTTCAACCCCGAATCTATTTCAACTCAATCAGTATTTTTCAATTGAACGGGTCTATTTCACCCCACTACAACTGATCATACAATCATATCAGCATGAGTGACAAAGACAGCAAACACATATAGGCATATCAGCAAGTGTCATAAAGACAACTATCATCATACAAACATAATCCAATAGGCCGACATTGGTTCCTTTGACCTATAATTATAGTGAAGAAAATCATTTCTCAGTCGATACTCAGTTGCTACCACTGTTACTGCCAGAAATATCAATGTTATGCAATACTTATATAATAGGTAAGCCCTTAGCTCTTCTTCCAAAACTAGATGTTTGACCAAAAGTCAACTCAAGATAAAAAAAAGTCAAGGGTCAAAGTCAACGGTCAATGTTGATTTCAGTCAACATTGACTTCCATCAACCGTCACATCATGTTCATCCATGACCACTTCGTAGCCCTCATACAACAATAAAGTTGCGCAATTCCTTGTTGCCATGTCATGGCAACCTATGGTTTCTAAGAGCTTAATGGTTTAAGCCATTTCTAAGAATCTAAGAGCTTTGAAGCTCAAATCTTATCCATTATATGGTCTAAATGGATAAAATTTCCAACTTTATCCATTAAGACACCAAAGAGATCAAGATCTGAAACCCTAGGTCTAAATAAGTAAAAATACAACAAGGACTTAACCACTAATCCCTTCATTTAAAAAATCCTTAACCCAACCTATGGTATCCCTAATTTTTTGGACATAAAAGACCGGTTTATTGATGCTTATTAAAATTATAGTATTCTTTTTAAAGAATTATAATGCTGAATTTGTTCCAAAAAACATGATAATAATATAATCAAAACATTTCTGAAGAAATGTACTTCATTTGTATTAAAAACCTTGGGATGTCATCGTTAATATAGTACATAATCAAAAATGAAAGATTACAAGCCTTACAATCAAAAATTAACCTATTGCCTACATTCCATTATCCTCTCATCAGAATCATCTCAATATACAAGTGTTTTCGTATCGCTACGTGTGATATAAGGAAACTGAGTGGGTTAGACTTAGGGAAGTCTAGTGAGCACATAGGGTTTCAACCCACAGTAATTGAATTCTATACTTATATTTATTTCATAAAACAATTCAACCTGATTATCCATTCCTGTTATCCCCACGCTCTTAACCTAAATATTAGTCTTAAGGCACATATCCTAAGTAAGTATCAGTGTAGAAAATACCGCTTCGGGGATTCCTTAGTGATATATGTGAATATGGAAACCAGGGGGAGGAGTACAAATTTGGTGAATACTAGCATTCCAGTAGATTGTCTAGAATAGTTCATGGTCGTCATCTATACTCTGCTAGATGACTAGATCATCTATAAAGTCATGGCCTCTCATATTATCATCATTTCATCTCATATGTTTCATCATTATCATCCCTTTTCTACCCAATATATTATAAGCTCATATATATATATATATATATATATATATATATATATATATATATATATATATATATATATATATATATATATATATTCAAATAAATCTTGTTGTAATATTTCAGTTACCACAGATATCGAAAAGTACAAATAATAGGCACATTTAGCATATAATCATCTACATACTTTATATCTATGTGCAAATCGATGTTACTATGCTCACTTATTAAAGTGATGATTCGAAATTCGGGGAGTACTTCGCTTCTAGCACTTGACCATTCCTTTTGATGTAACTTAGTATCATCATTAATAAGTCTTAGTCAAAGTTTCTAATGGTAGCCTAGACCTATCAATCATTCCAATAAATATCGATAGTTCTATAAAACAAAGATTAACCAAGCAGGACAGTTAGGAGGCAGGACCATTTTGGCATATAGCCTTTCTGAAATCCAATAACCAAGCCAACATGACCATTCTGGTCACCTCTCCTATAAGTAGATTAATCAGTATTATAACTTGGAATTACTGATAGTTCTTATCTATAAGTTGATAATAATGACTTATGACTAAATACAAGTTACTCTGAAAGAACTAGAGTGGAGATTAACTTACAGAGGTTTAAGTTCGGAGATCGCACTAGCAGAGCTTTTACTTAATAGCTACTACTTGCCAAGCACTCAAGGGTCACATGGCTTTGCTAGAACACTAAAAACTAAAGGAAGATCGGCTAAAACCGAAGATTATCGAGAGAGAATCGTATAGAGGGCGTGAGGAACAAATGGGGGTGATCAGCTATTTATAGGGCCAAAAGCCAGATACACGCCACACACATACAGGGTGTGTGTCATGACCTATTTTGATCGGTAAGGGTGCCCTCTCAGCGTGTCAAGTGTCAGGCAATGGCTAGTCAGACGTAGTCGCATGCGCGTTGCGCACACACGCATGCCAAATTTCATGTTTTCAAAATTACATAACTTCTTCATACGATCCTGGTTTTTGACATTCTTTATATCCACGCGTAGCTATTAACGGGATCTACAAATTTCATTTAGACCCCGTCAGGTAATTTTGACATTATTTATTTTACATAGGACTAGATTGTTAAAGCTCATATAAAATGCATAGCTCTCCCATCCAGTGTCCATTTTCAACCGTCGTTATATCGTTGGACTCCTATTAATGAGATCTTCAATTCTTGTTTAGTTTGTATCGGCTAAAAATCGACCGATCTGAAATTCGATTTTTGTGCTAACACAACTACACTAAAACTTCGAAAAACATAACTTCCTTTCACGAAATCAGATTTCGACGTTCTCTATAAGCATTCTCTCAGTTTAAAGACTGTTACAACTTTCGTTTAGATCTCTTAGGCTAAAAAGTTATCTATTGAAAATTTACTTTTTACGGTACATGGAACCGTACCGGTTTAATCGCGAAACTTCGAAGAAGCATAACTTCTTCATAAGCAATCGGATTTCAACGTTCCTTATATCTTTGGAATCCTTACCTCGACTACCTCATCTTTCATTAAGGATATTTGGCCTAATTATTATTCTATTTTAGACTAATATTTTATTCTTATTTTTACTATATCGTTATAAGCACATATACTATAAATAATTTCACATAGGACACATAATACTCTAATATTTTTCTTTTTTATTTCATATAAAGGTTAAAAAATTTGACCCTAACTATTACGTCATCGTATTAATTCCTAGCAAGAAACGTGTACATTATACAACCACTTTTAAAAGAGTTTTCAATACTAGATCTAACATAAAGGTGGGTGTTTTATGGACATGCATGTCCAATGCATTTCTAAAATCCGTTTTAGGTAAAAATGAGCTAAAAATGACCAAGAATTAATGCAAGGTCAAGAACCCCAATGTATTTCTAAAATAATATATTAATTAGGAATATCCCTAAAACGGACTTTCATTATTAGCTCTAAAAACCATAACATTTGGCTCCATAAGCAAGACAATATCCCTATAGATATTTATTTAAATGTTACTAAAAATAAAAAATTATAATTATAAAAATAAAAAATTATATTTAAAAAAATTACCCTGGATTTCCTTGAAGACTGAAAAGCCATTGACAAACAACATTTTCTACTTGTGTCAAACTTGGTTTAAAATCAATTAACCTTTCCTTAAAAGGTGACTTATAAACATAAGAAAACTTCATTTCTCTCTTTCCTTTGACATCTACGACTGATCTTTCCTCTTCGTTTATATCTTTATATTTGCTAGAAATTGGTTTTGATGGTCCTTCTAATGTACACAAAGGGGGTGCAAAAGAAACTGTAATAGCATCAATAACAACAACATTTGGAATAACACACTCTGGACCAGCACTTGGTTTTCCCAAATAATCTCTATCCTTAATCTTTTTCTTTGTCATCCGTTCAGAAGAACTTTGACTTTGAGATGACTTCTTTGAACCTTCAGAATCTTAACTGAATCCAAGACTAAAACTTGGAACATAAAACTTCTCAACTTTCCCTTCCACTTTGTCCTTTTTCAATGATTGAGTCTCATTTGAATCTTTCGATTGTATAATTTCTAAACCATCTTCAGCAGTTTCTACCCAATAAAATTAAAAAAAACTCATATATGAATAAACAATAATTATAAACACAATCATATATGAATAAACAATAATTATAAACTAATTACCTCCATTTTATTTTTATTTGAAAAATCTTCTATTGCTTTCCCTAAATCCAAATCAACTTCAACATCTTCACCTTCTCCATCCTTCTTTGCCACAATAACTATATCAACAATATGATCTGAAATTACTTCTTTCTTATGATCATCCTCACCCAAATTTACAGTCCCTAAATTATTAAAATCATAAGTGAATATTACCATCATCAAATTCGTTTTTCTTAAAACCAGTCAAATTGTCATTCACATCATCTTCAACTCGTTTCTGATTTATACAACCATCAACCAAGTTTTCATTACCTATAAAATTCAAATATAAAAAATTAAAATCATATATGATTAAACTATATATAATAATAAACTATGCTTACCTTGATCCAATGTTTTAAGAAAACTTTCAACAATTGGATCGCAAATGAATTAATGAAAAGATACACCTTCCTGACTATCAATTAGACCTACACTCTTAGTAACATTTTCAGCAACATAATTTAAATTCATGGCCTCTTCTTCATTGCATCCACTTCCATTTCCTTTTTCATCATCTTTCTCATTCAACAAAATCATTATTTTTACCAATATCATCCTTATATGAATTATCATTAACATAACCTTTACCTTCAACATGATTTTTACCAATATTTCCCTATGTGGACCACTTCCATCCCCCTGAGCACCATAACATTTCCCTTGATCATCATCTTCAACATTTTCATCACCATTAAGGAAATCATTCCCATAATCTTCATCATTAACTTGAACAAAAGCATGTGTCAATATCGGTTCTTTACTTTGTTATGAAACATAATGGAAATCAAAACTTTATGTGCTTAAATCTTCAACAGGATAATTTCCAAATTTTCAAATTTTGACTTTGAGGATACTTCAACACTCCCTCATCTATCTTTACAATGAGATCCTTTTTCAAATCTTCCATCTTCTTATACATATATGAAATTTTATTTTCATACACCTACATAAGAAAAAAGATACTTACAAATAAAATACTTAAACATAAAAAGTCATAAATGAATACACTAATAAAATAATAAATGAATAAAACTATAAAATTACCTCCACAGCACTAACTTGATTAACATCAAAATATTCTTCATCCTCATCACATAAATCCTCATCACCATCAATTTCATCCTCATCACCACTAGATTCCTCCTCATTATACTCAGATTCTTGACATTCTTCTTCAACATATGGATTATTAACATCTCCACATCCAAATCCTCCATTCTCTTATAAAATATCCTCAAGAAACATTATCTTCTCTGACGTCCAATAAAAAATAGTTGGATGTTTACGTGTGACTTGCAAACAATCAAACATGAAACTATCCACATATAACAACTACAAAAAACATATAACAAATAAGTTAACTTTCTAAAAAGATTTACTTATATAGTTTAATATATCATTAATCATAATATATATGAATAATCATATATGATTATGATCTGTAATATATAATTAAACAAAAATTAGACTATATAATCACATATGATTATACAATCACATATGATTTATACAAATAAAATATATCATTAATTCTAATATATATGAATAATCATATATGATTATGTTGTCAAATATATAATAAATCATATATGATTATAAAACCATATACGCTTAAAAATAAAAACAAACATATTTTTACAACTAAAAAGAATATTTGATATCAAAAATTATCTCACATACCATAAGCTATGTTGTTGGTCCATAAAAGAAAGAATATTCTTTCTCTAGGTTGTAAACCTTCTTTGTCCTTACCAAACAATCGACGATGAAAGCGCAACAGTCAATGTTACTTAAATCAGTATCTCTTCTGATTAAATACAATGGATTTCGATTTCATTTACCCATGCTTGTAGACTAACATAATGAATTAATAAACAGACCCAAAAAAATTGATTCTAAAGTTATCACTCGTTGCACTAGTTTGAACAAGTTCATTTTTTAGGTGTTTCAATCTCAATTTATCAATATTTGATATAATATTTCTTCCACTCAAACATACAACTCTCTTCATTATTCTCAGAAATGTAATCCATGTTTAAAAGCCATGAGCCACCAGATGGTAATCCTAGCATCTCATGAACAGACTTACTATCAACACCAACTTGACAATTTCCAAACTCCACCTTCAAAGTTTCAAAATTAAAATGATCAACAACATTATAAGCAATCTTCAACAATACATCGATCATCTTCATCCATAACAAACTCCCAAATCCCATAGCCCTAACACAATCCTTCTGTTCTCTACTTAACACTTGAATAACACCCAACAATGAACTGGGTGAACATCTGTTTTTCAATGAAGGAAATTCTTTTATAACAACAACTTTTTTCTCTTTCTTCACAACTTTAGTTTCTCTTTTTGGTGTCTTTGAAGATCCAGGACAAATCTGAAAATCAGAATCGTCTTCATCAGATAGTTCATGTTTCTTACTTACAGTTTTGAACTTCTCAAAAACTAATTTCTTTCCCTTAACCCTCAGATTCACTTTTGGTTGTTTAATAACTATTTTTTCAGACGGATCTGAAAATCAGAATCATCTTCATCATATAATTCACGTTCCTTACTTACAATTTTGACCTTCTCAAAAACTAATTTCTTTCCCTTAACCCTCAGATTCACTTTTGGTTGTTTAATAACTATTTTTTAGATTTCTTTGACAGTGTTTGCAACACCTCCTTGGCCTTCTCTTTTTTGGAAGATGATTGTGTCTTCCTTGATCTCTCTAAATTACCTTTTTTAACTATAATTTTCATTAGAAACATAGTGTTAGTAAAAAATAAAACATAATACATATAGTCAGTTGCAAATGAAGAAACATAATCACTTATGATTGCAACAACATACCTTTATCATTTTTAACCTTGGAATTTTTCTCTAAAATATCTTCACTTTCCATCTCATCAACAGAAGCATTTACTACAAAAAAAATTAACATAATTAGTAATTATTACAGAACAAAATGCATATGACTAATAAACTATGATTTCAAATCACACAATCACAAATGATTATAAAAACATACATTTATCATCACTATTTACTAACGATTATAAACAAACATATAAAATCATTTATGATTAGAACTAAAAATAAACAAACAACTAAATGTCATGTTCAATAAACTGAAAAAATCACAAAATCAGTTATCCTTACAAAAAAATACCTTTAAAATTTCTTCTCTTCGAAATTTTCTCTTTAACTTCTCCAGAAAGATCTTCATATTCATGTTTGATGCACATAAATACATAATCACAAAATATGATAATCAATTATGAATAAAAAAATAAACTATGATTTTAAATCACATAATCATTAATGATTATAAACACATACATTTATCATTACTATTTACTGATGATTATAAACAAACATATAAAATCATTTATCATTAGAACTAGAAATAAACGTATAACTAAATGTTATGTTCATGTAACATCCCGACTCACAGGTATAATATTTAATTAAGTTATATTCATTTTTTCAGGGCGACTCGACGAGTTGGAGGTCTCAACTCACCGAATAGAGATAGAGATAGTCACGGGATTTCTAGAGTCTACTCGACAAGTTGGAGGAGCCCAACTCGACGAGTAGGTGCTAAGTGAGAAAACCCTAGTTTTCAGGGTTTGTATCCTATTTAAAAGGACCTTAAACCCTCATATCCGCCTTCCTTGTCACCCTAGCACTTTGTGAGAAACCCTAATCGTGTGTATGTGCTTGTGTGTGTGTGTGTGTGTGTGAGAGAGAGAGAGAGATAGAGAAGTTAACATTAGGTGTTCTAGTGTATATTTGGAAGAGGATTAGTGAGCATCAAGCCTTGGAACGAGAAGAGACTTTTGGATCAAGATTTTTTATGTGCTAGTTTCAGTTTGGAGGTAAAAAGCTACCACCTTGAGCAATTCTTTTGATAGATCTCCTTCTAGGGAGTTTTAGGGTTTTTGTCCCCCTTATCTTGTGGTTCTTGAGTTGATGGATCTTGTCATGGAGTTGAGACTCCAGATCTGGACAAAAGAAGGTCCCATGAACCCAAAGATCCAAACTTTATCAAGCTTTGGGCAAGTCTCCATGCATGAAACCCTTTGTGGAGCTTCTTTTGGCATTTTGAGCCCTATATGCCATGCATGAACGTAAAGCTTGCAACTTTACATGATAAGTGAGCCTTAGAAGGTTATATCCAGAGTATGAGATGTCATTTATACCTAAAAACATATGAGATGAGGAAATGGTCTGAAGGGACTCAACGAATCAGTGAGCAAACTCGACGAGTCGGTTAGGGTTATCCCCGATGAGTCTGGACACGTTGTAACTCGACGAGTTTAGGAGACAACTCAACGAGTTGATTTGGAGTTTTCCCGATTTTCTGAACACAAAAGGAACTCGACGAGTCACATAGGTGCACTCAACGAGTTGAGTCAACATGGATTGTTGACTTGAGTGTTGACTTCCGTGGACTTTTAGAGTTGGGTCAAGTTGTGGACTTTGGAGAAAATGGAGTAATATAATGGTCTTTCATCCTTTTTGGAGATTTAGTAGAGGAGTTAGTGTAACGCCCCTATTGCCAGGTATCATTATTCTTCAATTTAAATTTCATGTTTTAAGACTTACTCGACGAGTTGATGCTATGACTCGTCGAGTAGAAGCGAGTTGGGACATGTCAGTTAATAAGTTGACTCGACAAGTAGGAGCTGGCAGAGGAAACCCTAAATTTCAGGGTTTTTTCACCCAATATATTGGACCATTAGCCCCTCCCACTGTCCCTTATCAACCTTTGAGAGCCAGAAACCCTAATTTCGTGTGTGTGAGCTTTGTGAGTGTTTTGGAGCTTTGGGAAGTGATTTAGTGAAGGAAACCTGTAGATCAAGAGGCTTGCATCAAGGATATTCATGTAGATCTTGAATCCATCTTAGTTTGGGCACGTTTTGGAGGTAACCAGCTGTTACTTTGATCTCTTTCTTCTTAGAACCTCTCATGGATGGAGTTAGGTCTTTCTTTAGCATATTCATGAAGGGAGTGTGGTGTATGAGCTAGATCTGAAGTTGAAACTTCAAATCTGAACCTCCCTTTGGTCCTAAGTTCATAAAGTTCCTTGTATGGCTATGAAAGAACCCTCCCTTATGAGTAGAGCTTCATTTCAAGCTTGGATTCAGATTTTGAGGCATGTAAATCCATAAAGGTAACAAATTTACGCTGCTAATACACTACCAAGATCTACGGTTTGGAACGAAAGAATAGTTTTGTATCGCTTGATCATGAGAATAACCGTATGGACTCGGTGAGTCTGGGATATGATTCGGCGAGTCGAGTAGGGTTTTTGTCCGAATTGGTCTCGTGTCGACTCAGCGGGTCTAGGAGATGACTCGGTGACTCAGTTTGGGTTTTCAAGCACTGGGTCGTGTATTGACTCGACGAGTCTGTTAAAGACTCGACGAGCCAAGTTGGCTAATTATTGAATCAGTATGGACTCGATGAGGGGAAAGTTGCACTCAGGAATAGGACAACATGGACTGTTGACCATTGAGCAGTGACTTTGACTTTGACTGGGGATTGTCTTGTGCCTTCCAAGGATATTTTGGTAATTTGAGTATTTATTTGGTGGGTCACTCATGGGTACAGGCGAGGTTGTTGGAGCTATATCTGGAGGAGTGGACAGTATTATCTCGAGCCACTAACGAGGTGAGTTATCCTCACTATGTCAATAGGGTCTAAGGCACCAAGGTCGGCCCTTTAGGTTGATATTCTAGTATATGAGATTGCGATGATTGATAATCTATGAGATAGTTATACCTGATATATATGCTAGAATATGTTATTTATGTGTACATGGTTATTGGTTTGGTGGGGTTGAGGCCGTCCTAATTTATGTTGAAGGCCAACATACCCGATGAGCGGTCCGGATAGGCTGTGAGCCTGTATGACGGCCTAGTCACACCGAAGACTTGGGATAGATCCAAATAGATTGTAGGCCTTGAAAGGAGGTCCAATCAGGAGGCCCATTATGCACGCCGTTGTTATTTGTTATTGATATGGTATTATCAGTGTGGTATTGGTATTTTGAGGGGGTAACTCACTAAGCTCTCGAGATTACAGTTTCAGTTTATTGTTTCAGGTACATCAGGAGATCATGGCAAGGCAAAGACATAACCGTACCGCTCCTCATCCTTATGATTTTAGTTTCTGGGACACTCTGATGAATTATATTTTGAAAACAATTTGTATAACACTATTTGGTTTTTAACGGTTGGAAAAGTTTAAATTTGGCTTAAAATTTTGGATGTTACAGTTAGCTTAAAATTTTATATAATTGTTAAGTAGAGATGATTGTGATACGTGTAGGCGGAGTCTAGACCAGCAGTTCGAGTGTGGGATATATTGCTTTACTCTGCGAGGTGAGTCTTCTCACTATACTTACCTGAGTAGTAATACTGTGCGACCGGAGGGTCCGATTTAAGTTATCGACCAGAGGGTGTTGTATGCTTATATTGAGTTATGTGATATCATGCATTATGTCTTTGTGATTTATGTTGTATATATTTCTGTGCTTTATTGAGTTAGGACCGGAGAGTCCAACCCGAGTTGTGAGATCGGAGGGTCTTCACCGAGACACATTGACCGGAGGGTTTTTATCGAGATATAGCCATGAGAAGCTAATGATATGTGTATGGTATTTTGAGGGACTCACTAAGCTTCGTTCTTACCGTGTTGTCTGATATGTGTTTCAGGTAATTCTAAGGATCGCGGGAAGGCGCCAACTTGATTCTACACACCAGTTGGAGATTTTTTTTGTGGATTCTGGGATATTACCAAACATTGTTGACTTGTGTTTGATAATTTAAACATTTGCAGTTTTTGGAGAAATGTGATAATGGGATTATGTGATTTACAAATTAAAATTTTATTTGAAAATTTCGGATGTACTCTCGGGTATGTCTTAACTCAAACTGAGGAATTGAGAAAAATTTATAAATAGAAATGATTTTTTTTAAAACGAGTAAGAGTATTAAAAAGTAAACAAGACAGAGCAGTATGTACAATCAGCCAGAGCTCGAATGGTGATTTCCCAAAATACCCTTTTTTGTTATTATTATGAGATATTAGGGATGCAAGCTAGAGGATAGGCCAGGTATTTCATAATTTACGGCTAGATCTGCCTAATTCGTGATGCCTTAGCCTAGGAGATGTTATTTATTGATATTATATGCTATCTACTCTATGTATGTGCTGGGTAGGAGTACCTAGCATGAATTTGTTTAAGAGAGCTTTGAGTAGTGGGGAAATCTAAGAGAGATACCTAGATGTGCATTTGAGGAATCTACTGAGAGTAGTTAGATACCCATGAGGGGTAGGATTGCCTGAGTTCGGTGATGTTGTTTGAGTTGTGAAAGCAAGTGTAGTTGTATGTTAGAGTGGGTTATGTGCTGGTGGAATTTATTCGATGCCCGAATGCTGCTTGTTTTATGCTTTGTGGAACTCTTGAATGATGGGAGTCAGCTACTAAGTGAATATAACAATATTCATGAGGTAGATAGTTGGCATTATGAGGAGTTCTTCAGTAGTTGATGGCAGAGAAGTGTGAGAACCTAGGAGAGCCTAGGGAGTAATTTTAGCCCGATGAGTGCACTGTTTAGAGGTGAGTATTCGCTCGAGAGAAAGCATGTGTAATGGGATTGGTTAATAGAGAAGGTTGAGCAACTACATAGGATATCTGGGACGATCCGTGCAGAAAGTATGAGTAGATGTGAAAGGCTGTATGGGCCTGTACTACTGGAAGCAGAGGACCCATACTCGAAATAGGGAGAATTCTAGAGGTTCTAAATAGTAGATTGAGAGGAGATAACATGGTTCGAGTACCATGATTCATAGCAGACATTGCTTCTGACTTTATCAGTTGTCCCGTTGTGGTTGTTCAGACTGAGAATTGATATGGTAGATTGTGGGGCCATAGGGCCATGTCGGTCGAGCTTCAATGTATTATACCTTGCTAGCAAAATTGAGTTTAGATCCCGAGGGGTTTGACTGGTGAGGTGCCAGTTGGAGTCACAGGGCTCAAGGAACAGCAGAATGATGTTTTTGTTGGATAAGGTGTCTAAGTCCATAACTATATTTGGTATGTACTTGACCCGACTCGGCATGGTCTATTTGGGTTGCATGGTATCATGCATTTGGATAGACTTAATGAGAGAAATATCACTTGTGGTTTATTAATATATTATAAGTTCTAATATATCAATAGTATTATTTAGTTAGTATTGATCAAGAATTAATTTGGAATTGATTAAGTGACCAAAAGGATGACTAATTAAATATATGGGTTGATTATGTAAATCATCCATAACTTGTATAGTGGGCTAAAAGGCTCCATGGATTATCAAGTTGGGTTAAACCCATAGGATGTTCAATGGATACTTCATGGGAATTACAAACCCATGGTTCATGGAAATGAAGAGTCATGTCACATTAGGGTTTACATGGAGTAACCCTAGATGTGACGCACTATATAAGGATCATGATACACACCAAAATTGGTTACACTAAGTACAAGTGAGGGCAAGCCGATTTTTAGAGTGTTATACATTTTCTCAAAGTCATTCCAAAGCATTTGGTGTTGTGTGAAGCATTTGAGGCATCACACTTGGCGTACTAGGCTCTTAATTTTTTCAAGGAATCAAATCAACTACAAGACAAACATAGATCCAAGGTTTTCTAGGGTTCCATGTACACTTAGGAGTGTTAGAATGCTCAAAACCCATCAGTGGTATCAGAGCCTAGGCTTATTTGTTAAATACTTGATGCAAAATAGTGAAATAAATCGATTTTTGAGTTGTCTGCACAGGGGACTCGACGAGTCCAAGTGAAAAATGCAACCAACTCAGCGAGTCAGTTCATGCACTCGACAAGTTGGTCATGCAGATTGTAGTTTTTCGATTTTTACTGCTGGAAATGGACTAGAAACATTACCCTAAACTGTTTTGGTGTTATAAAACTTGTTTTAGATGGTGTAATGGTTGTTCTAATCCATTTACAATGGCTAATATCAATTTTTCATGATCTTATGTGTTCATATGTTCTTGAAACTTTGATATGCCTTTGAAAAGTTCATTTAATCTCAAAAGAATCTAGAAATTTCTAAAAACCAATTAAAACCTAATAATTTATATTTCGTTTTTAGTGGAAATTGGTGAATCGTCATTCACCTACCTTTCAAATATGTCATGGCTTAGATTACGTCATACCTCTTCTAAGTTATGATATATTGTGATTGGATCCTAGCCTTAATATTACATTTGGGTGTTTTATTAAGGACTATCTTAATATCTAAACTAAACTTGTTCTCTTCTTTTTAGATGTCTTCCAACAACACTGCTTCTGGGTCAAATCCTATTGGCTCCTTTTCCCTCCTGAACCTATGTGGGAGGGTGATCTTTGATGGTTCCAACTTTATGGATTGGAGTGTGAACATCAGGATGGTCACACGCTACGAGGACAAGGAATATGTCCTCGATAAGGAGCTAAAGGATATTGATGAGTCAACTGCTACTCCTGAGTACATCGCTAAATTCCAGACTCATGAGAGAGATGCCACGAAAGTGGCTTGTATCATGATGGCCACGATGACAGCCAAGCTCCAAAAGTCCTATGAGGACTACTACCCTTTTGAAATGCACCAAGATTTTATGGAAAGATACCATCAAAGTGCTCGTCAAGAGAGGTATGACATCATCTGCTCCATGATAACAACCCATATGAAAGATGGTGAACCCATCACGGGCCACAGGCAGAAAATGCAAAGGTATGTGGACCGTTTGCTGAAGCTTAATGTGAAATTCCCAGAGGAGCTTGCAATAGATATCATTTTGTAATCCTTACCCTCGTGTTATGATCAATTCCGCATGACATACCACATGAATAAGGAAGAATTCACACGCAGCAAACTTCAAGGACTCTTGAAGACCGCCGAAAGTGGTCTAAAGGGTAAGTCGGTAGTTAACACTCCTACTCCTACTCCAAACTCCGCCCCTATCTTGGCAATCAGGAAAGGTAGAGGGAAGAAGAGGAAGAACCCTTCGAAGGGTATCAAGGGTAAGACCCTTGATGGCTCCTCTTCAAGTGGAACCAAGAAAGGTTTCGTCACTCCTTCTTCTGACCCAAGAGAGGCTGGATGCTTCTATTTCCATGAGAAGTCTCATTGGAAGCGGAACTGCCCAAAGTACCAACAAGATGTGAAGGACGGGAAAGTCAAACCCAACCATGCATGTATTTAAACTATTCTTTCTAGTAATTCACCCTATTCTAACTCTTGGGTCCTTGATACCGGTTGTGGTATTCATATCTGTTCTGATTTGCAGGGATTAAGAAGAAGTGAGAATGTGGAGCATGGAAAGATAGACTTGATCATGGGGAATAGGAAAGCTTCACTTGTCACCAAGATTGGAGTTTATTCTTTGTTGCTAAGTATTGGGTTTACTTTAGATTTGAATAAATGTTGTTATTCGCCAGAAATGGCAAGAAATATTATTTCCTTTCATGCTTTGTACAAACAAGGGTTTACCTTTTCTTTTAATAATGAAAATGGTGGAATAAATGCTTTCTTTAATAATGTTCTTTATTTTAAAGCAATACCATGTGATGGTGTGTATGAAGCCGTATCTGTTGTAGATAATCTAGGAAATAATGTTTTGTGTATTGATTCCTCGAGTAATAATAACTTGGATAAAACATCATTATGGCATTGTCGTCTTGGACATGTGAGCAAGAAACGCATAGGCCAACTCCAAAACGATGGAGTCTTGGAGTCATTTTACCTAAAGTCAAATGATAGTTGTGAATCATGCTTACTTGGAAAAATAACAAAGTCACCCTTCACTGGTTCTTGTGAAAGGGGTGAAGGTTTGTTGGATCTCGTACACACGGATGTGTGTGGACCCTTCAAAACTGCCACAAGGGATGCTAATCGTTATTATTTGACCTTTACTGATGATTATAGTAGATATGGATATGTCTACTTAATCAAACATACGTCAGAGACTTTCGAGAGGCTTAAAGAGTTTAAACAGGAAGTCGAGAACCAATTGGACAGGAACATTAAGATGCTTCGATCCGATCGTGGTGGTGAGTATCTTAGCACAGAGCTCCTCGACTATCTTAAGGAATGTGGGATTATCTCAAAATTAACACCTCCCAGGACACCGCAGTTGAATGGTGTAGCTGAGAGGCGCAATCGAACCTTGTTGGATATTGTTTGTTCCATGATGAGTCGAGCTTCGCTACCAACCTCATTTTGGGGGTATCCCTTAGAGACTGGCGACCATATCCTTAATATGGTCCCTATAAAGAAAGTTGCCAAAACTCCTCTTGAGATGTGGACTGGTAAAATTCCTAAACTAGACCATATCAAGATTTGGGGTTCCGAGGCTTTCGTGAGACGCGAGACTCATGATAAGCTCGAACCTCGAAGTGAGAGGTGTATTTTCATCGGCTACCCACAAAAATTCTTTGGTTACCTCTTCTACAGACCTAGTGACAATGTGGTCTTTGTAGCAAGGAGGGGTGTCTTGAGAGAGAGAGAGAGAGAGAGAGAGAGTTCATAATCCAAGGAAACAGTGGGAGGCAAATTGACCTTGAAGAAATTCAAGAGTCAAGTGATGAAGGAACTTTAAACCCTAGCACTCAACCTGAGGAGGAAACTCCTATTGAGCCAATTGACAAGTCTGAACCTCTGAGGCATTCCACAAGGGTTAGGAATGCACCTGAGCATTATTATGGTTTCCATATTACTGCGGAAGGTGAGACACTTATCAGTGATGAGACATTGGTAAGTCTGGATGAACCTAACAGTTACGCGGAAGCCATGGCAGGCCCCGAATCAGCCAAATGGAAAGAGGCGATGGACAATGAGATACAGTCCATGTACGGCAATCAAGTTTGGAACTTGGTTGACAATGTACCAGGTCGTAAGATAGTTGGGTGCAAATGGATCTTCGAGTACACACATATAAGGCACAACTGGTTGCAAAGGGCTTTTCACAAACTCCGAGAGCTGATTAGGATGAGACCTTTTCACCACTTGCAAAGATTAAGTCCATTAGGGTACTGTTAGCCATTGTTGCATTTCATGATTATGAAATATGGCAAATGGATGTCAAAACTGCCTTCCTTAATGGAGGTTTGGTTGAAGATTTTTACATGAGTCAGCCAGAGGGTTTTGTTAGCACAGAATACCCTAATAGAGTCTGTAAGATCGAGAAATTCATTTATGGATTGAAACAGGCACCTCGTAGATGGAATCTTTGCTTTGATGAGAAATTCAAGGAATTTGGCTTTTCGAGGAGTGAAGATGAATCTTGTGTCTATGTCAAGGCTAGTGGGAGTATAGTCAGCTTTTTGGTATAGTATATGGATGACATACTACTCATAGGAAATGACATCCTAACCCTGTAGGAAGTGAAGTCCTGGCTTAGGAAGTGTTTCTTTATGAAAGACCTAGGACAAGCTGCCTATATTCTGGGGATAAGGATTCTGAGAGACTGGAGTAAAAGACTAATTGGACTTAGTCATAGTACCTATTTGGACAAGGTGCTGAAGAGGTTCAGCATGCAAGATCCCAAGAAAAGCAAGTTACCCATCCAGAGTAACGCCAGACTGAGTAAAACTCAGAGCCCGAGTACTGAGGCTGAGATAGCAGAAATGAGTCGAATACCTTATGCTTCTGCAGTAGGATCGATCATGTATGCTATGACCTGCACTCGACCTGATGTAGCCTTTGCTTTGAGCATGGTTAGCAAATATCAGGGGAACCCTGGCAAGGCTCACTAGACTGCGGTAAAGAATATCCTCAAGTACCTGCGAAGGACTAAGGACTGGGTCCTTACCCTCGGTGGGAGTGATGACTTAAGAGTTTTCGGGTATAATGATGCTAGCTTTCAGACTGATAGGGATAATTTCCGCTCTCAACCAGGTTGGGTCTTTACCTTAAACGGAGGAGCAATTACTTGGAAGAGTTCCAAGCAGGAGACAGTAGCTGATTCAACTTGCGAATCAGAGTATATAGCAGCAAGCGAGGCAGCAAAGGAGGCTATATGGATGAAGAACTTCATTGGAGACCTTGGAGTCATACCAACTATAAATGAGCCAATGGAAATTTTCTGTGATAGTGAAAGTGCAGTTGCCTTAGCTAAGGAGCCAAGGGATCATGGGAGATCCAGACACATCGACAGAAAATACCATTTCATCAAACATCGAATAGAAGAAGGACTCCTCGTGGCAAAGAGGGTATCATCGGATGAGAACCCAACAGATCCCCTCACAAAGGGACTGAGTCAGGTTAAGCATCTCCAGCATGCTCGTAGTATAGGGCTGAAGGATGATATTAGTTTTAGTAGTTAGATAATTTTGAAATTTGTAAAGTGTAGTTGACATTTGATGATGAATAAAAGTTGTGTTTATTTTTGAGTAACGTGTTGTTATCTCTTGTCAATCATTTACTATATTTCTTTTGCATGTTTCAACTTCCAGAATAATTATGGTTGGTATATCATATTATTCAAATCTCCACAGTCGGTCATATGTTGGAAGTAGGTATGAATCAAGACTGTCATGAGATGGTTGTAGAGGTCTAAGCTGTTGGAAATGGCTACAACACTCATGAGTGCTCATAAGTTCTGAGCATTGGATTCAACCCACGCTCACTGGTATCACTTCATGGAATTTATCTCGAGTGATTGTGAGACGGTAATATCATATAAATCTTCAAACCTAGAGATATGACTTGTTGCCTATGAGTTGGTTATGCATTGATTGTACGAAAACGCATTGGTAACTCGATGTTATAAAATGTACTTTTGTGTGTGATTTAAAAAGTAGTAGAACAAGCATATGAGTCGAAGTTTATCTGTTCCTTCTTGGATTAGAAGCGATATTTGGGCCGCTCGATGATTTTGTTTTGACCTATGTACCAGGCCCGGTCAGAACTAAGTTGATGTGTTTAATTAAGTTCTTTGTCAAATAAATCGGAAATCGGGAAACAAACTACTGGACAATAAGTAAGATATTGTTCCATGTATTTGTCTGGCTGATATCTAGAACAGAGGATTATATGATCACTTATCTTAAATGGCGCATCATCATCTTCTTACTTCCAAGATACCTTGAAAAGAGCTACGATTGCTAATCAGTTCCAGAAGTCATACTTACATATATAGTTATTAGACTTATCCAAGTAGGAGACTGTTGGATAAGGTGTCTAAGTCCATAACTATATTTGGTATGTACTTGACCCGACTCGGCATGGTCCATTTGGGTTGCATGGCATCATCCATTTGGATAGACTTAATGAGAGAAATAACACTTGTGGTTTATTAATATATATTATAAGTTCTAATATATTAATAGTATTGATCAAGAATTAATTTGAAATTAATTAAGTGATCAAAAGGATGACTAATTAAATATATGGGTTGATTATGTAAATCATCCATAACTTGTATAGTGGGCTAAAAGGCTCCATGGATTATCAAGTTGGGTTAAATCCATAGGATGCTCCATGGATACTTCATGGGAGTTACAAACCCATGGGTCATGGAAATGAAGAGTCATGCCACATTAGGGTTTACATGGAGTAACCCTAGATGTGACACACTATATAAGGATCATGCTACACACCAAAATTGGTTACACTAAGTACAAGTGAGGGCAAGCCGATTTTTAGAGTGTTATACATTTTCTCAAAGTCATTCCAAATCATTTGGTCTTGTGTGAATCATTCGAGGCATCACACTTGGGGTGCTAAGCTCTCAAGGTTTTCAAGCAATCAAATCAACTACAAGACAAACATAGATCCAAGGTTTTCTAGGGTTGCATGTACACTTAGGAGTGTTAGAATGCTCAAAACCCATCAGTTTTGTGGAGGATTGAGGTTTGGATTGAGTGGTCATCCAATGGTTGAAATGTCACCTTATGTGATGAGAATTACAATATTTACGTGTCACAACTAGAAATTTTGTGTCTTGTAATCACTACACTAAAGTAAAATGTAGAATCAAAAACTTAAGAGCATGTATGATGCTTACTCTATGACAACAAAAATTTCAATCCAATACACCATACAAGTACTACAAATAGTCAAAAAGCAATTGGAAACCCTAGAAGTTCTTGTTTAGGTCCATTTTGGACTAGGACTTTCTTATTGGACTCAATGGACCAATAAGCTTCCAATTTGACTATCATGGGCTTAGAACCTTTAAATGGGCTCTAATTGGACCCACTTTCATTTATTTCAACATTTTGGGCCATATTGGGCCTAGAATGAAATAAATTAAATATTATGAACCATAATTAACCTAAACTAGCCCAACAAAGTATAAAAATCACACTTATATTTTATAGGGCCAACAATTATTCAACTTAACTCTAGTATGGGCTTAGGGCCAATAAAGCCCAAAAATCTTTTTCTTCTCTTCAAATTTCGGCCCAAGCCCATGAAAAAGGAAGAGTTGACTTTCATAGCCACCTCATTTTTGCATGTTGGTTCTCCATGCAACCTATCTCATACTTCCATGCACATGTCACCTCAAAGATCTACTTCTTTCTCTCCCTCTTGCTCTCGGCCGAACACAACACACACACACACACTCACAAAAATTCACTCCATTCTCTCTAAGTCTTGAAGAACATCCCCTCACTCTTTCTTCAAAAATTTCGAGATCTAAGGAGCTTTCAAGAAAATATCTCCACAAATTCTCCACTAAAGTTAAGATCAAGTTAAGATCTATGATTTTGGTACTTTGTTTTATCAAAATCTTCTTCTAATCCATGTAAAAATCTTGATCACTATCCTAGAAACTCTCTAAATTCGAGATCTTCCAAGGAAAGGTTGCTTAGGCCGAAAATCATCTCATTTTCTTCCATCTCTTCTCCAAAAACCGAAACCACACCCAAAGGTGAGCTTCATACCCCCTATTTTTCGGTTTTTATAAGTTTTGTGGGGGGGGGGGAATACAAGCAAATGTGTAGATCTATGAGTATATGTATGCTTTGTATGATTTCTATGTTTATTTACATGTTCTTATGTGATTATGGTGTTGAAACTAGTCAAAAAGTCCTCAGAATCGAGATTTGCATTAGGATGTATGAATCAAGTATTAAACATATTATTACACACAAATCATTTCTAGAAAAATAACCAAGTTGGTTGATATGAACTCCTTGGGCTAAAAATCCCATTTTTGGACTTAAAATGTTAAAAATATAAGGTTAAAGGGCCCAAAATGAAAAAATACACATTCTGATGGATGAAATGAGTCAAAACAGTTTCAACAATTTATTTTTCTGGAAATATTCTCTTTGAAGGATTAAATGTGAAATTTTTAAGCATAATGGGCCAAAAATGAATTTTTCTGCCCAATAAAGCCCAATTTGCGAGAATTTCAAATTAGAGGGGCTGAAACTGTATTTTTCTGTAAAACAGGGGACTACTAGTGCTTCAAGTCCATTTCAAGGGTTAAAAATGCTTTTCATATTTAAAAGGGGCCAAAGATGCAAAAAATTTCTACTTTGGGCCAAAAGTGTAAAAATTGCGAAAAAAAGGGTTTTAGCCGAGAAAAATTTCATTTGAGGGACTAAAACTGTTTTTCAAATAACTTTGAGCTGAAAAATACCTTTTCTACAAGTTTTGATACTAAAGTGTCAAGAAAAAATGGTTTAAGGACTAAAATAGAAATTCTTTTATACAAAGGGCCAAAAGTGTAAATTATCCAAAAGAAAGGGGCTACAAAAATGAAATATTCTAATGTTTTAAACAATAAATCCGACATGATGAAATACTAGCACCTCGACTATCGGTGAATTATAATACACCTTCAACACCAAAAATCGTTATCAAATGAATTGATTCGGTCTCGAATCAATAATGAATCCGAAATTACTAACACGACGATACTTCAATACACACGCGGAAATTTCGGGAAGTCAATACACACGTGGGAATACACCAGACGTCGATACACCGTCTTTGGGCCCGAAAGTTTCAAATCGTGTTTGTTGGGCCTAGCTAGCCCAATGACATGATCTTTAGGCCCGAAGGAAACTCGCTTACATGTAGTTGGGTCTTATATGACCTAATTTCGTGTAAAAGGACTTTTACAGGCTTTGTGCTGTTGGACCCCAAGGGCCCTCTGGTGCTTCTAGTAAAGTCGAGAATTCACCAAATGCGAGTCGGGCTAAGGGCCCTTCGCATTCACGATAGCCTTGAACGACTTACGGAAAATATCGGGGCTTCGCACCCTCTTTTCCTCCTCGGTTGTGGGGCTATGAGAAGTCCGGGTGATTGGATTAAGTGAATAGTGCGAGCGACGCCTAAGGGATCGTTTGTATAGTTGTAAACTAGTCATTTTCATTAATGTGTGTTTATAACAATTCACAATCCATAATTAATCCAACGTCACCGGGACTCAACGAATACACCCGTCGTAACGAAATAACAAGATATAAATCATTTGATGCAAAGTATTAGGAAAACATCGGGTTTTCCTAGGGTTTTCAATTAATACACCTACGAGTTACATACCGAGTTTTACAAATTGTACTTTTACATTTATAGAAACAAACAAGCATACTTACGGATCTTCACACTTTTTATACTATGCTCTTTTCAGAAAATATCGGATTTTCTGGTGATTTTCAAAACAATACAAACCACTATATTTCAACATTACTTATGAACTCACCAACATTTCATATGTTGACGTTTTTCAAAATACTTGTATTCTCAGGTAACAGGTAAATCGAAAAGGAAAAATGTATTCAGTAACGTCTTGCTGTTGTTTTAAATAGTATCGAACAATTTACTTTTGGGCATGTAATATTATGGATCAATGTACTGAATGTAAACGCTACCAGTTGTAACATTTCAATGCTTGGTAATGTATGATGTTATGTTTCATGTATATTCATTGTGATGGTATTCAATTGAGTCACAATAGCCCTCGGACGTTTCCGCCGTCTGGTTCGGGGGTGTGACAGGTTGGTATCAGAGCTCTGTTTATAGTGAACTATCATATCTAACCGTACATTGATATGCAACTATAAACCAAAAGAGGGACTAACATAACTCTGAACAAAACAAGTAAAATACAACAATAAAACACCTTTGTTTGCATTAGGAATAAGGAACATAACGCCGAACCAAACAAGATAATGCTAGTATCTCGGTTAATTCAGGACTGTTCTTAGCGGTACCAAGGAGTGGATGTAGCCTGATCAACTACATTCTCTCCAAAGTATAACTCACACACGTTCTGATGAGATCGTGATAGCTAGGGAACCTAAAAACTATACCCCCTTTATCACCAAAAAGAGAACGCCTGCTTAGTCTGTACAATAGTTGTAGCATCCTAGGAATAATGTTAGCATATTTACATACTCACGCAGACAGCATGGCTGGTTTTCATCACCCTAGAGACCCTTATTTCCCTAATCAGGGGAATAACGGATGGTTAGAGGAAGAGCCTGAGGAAGACCCCGAAGAGGAATCTGACGGGGAACCGGAGGCTGGAGACGAGGGCGAGCCTGCCGAACCAGAAGAAGACGAAGGGAACTTCGAGGAGGAACCCGATGACAGTGAAGGGGGTGATTCGGACGCGGAGTCCGAAGTCATCAACCCCCCTTACCCGATCAGGGTGCCTGCTTACCGTGTGGGCCCCACTGGTCCTACCCCTCCCTGGGGTATTGATCTTTGGAGATGGAGCAGACAGCAGGGACAACGACCCCCGTTCGGCATGTCACGCGAGTTCTTTGACCTGAGGGACGGAGGACCGGCCGACGGAGCCCTACCGGTCATGGTGAGACGATTACGGAACACTGGCAATCTTGCTCAGGGCACTGCTGATCATGTACGCCAGCTGTGGACTAGGGTCGAGCGTGCGGAACAGGAGACACGTGACATCCTTCGGGAGTTTCACATGAGGCAAGTAAGGTGGGAGTCTCGACTCCAGGATGCAGAACGACTGGTGGCTCGTCTTCAGGGAGCATCCACATCCTCGGCACCACCTCCGGACGCAGCTCATCGCGGTTAGGGATAGACTTATCTTAGTAGGTCATTAGGAACTATGCTATGTACTCCGACTCTATGATTAAGTGACTACACTACTCATAGAGCCGTTATGCTGTCGAACTAGTGTCACTCATGTATGCT
Organism: Lactuca sativa; assembly: GCF_002870075.4. Lineage (NCBI taxonomy): Eukaryota > Viridiplantae > Streptophyta > Magnoliopsida > Asterales > Asteraceae > Lactuca > Lactuca sativa. The sequence continues at coordinate 209,576,281 of NC_056627.2, read as the reverse complement.
CTTACGAGAAAATTTTCATGTATCAAATGCGGATAATATTAGTAAACATTTACGTGCTTTGTTATGATATTACAAATTGCTATATGTTGAGAATCTATGATTGTATGTTAAATGGTAGGAGTGTTTAAGTTCGTACCTTGCACCTAGTCAGTAGGGTCACTACCTCCCAGAAACCCCAAACACTCAAAATCTTTCCGTTTCATGACAGAAAGACGCCTCGCCGACCTACTCGCGGAAACCCTGGACCAACCCCACCCGAAGTTGACTCCACTGCATTCCAGGCGGCCGTGTCTGCTGCGGTTACTGCAGCTATGGCACAGATTCACCAAGGGAACAACGGAGGAGGCAACGGGCAAGGGGCCGGGAGTTCGAACAACGGGATGAATCAAGGACCCACCAAAACATGTACCTACAAGGACTTCACAAACGCCAAACCACGAACTTTTAACGGCACTGGAGGAGTGATCACTCTGAAGCGATGGATCGAGAAGGTGGAATCGGTATTCGAGATATGCGATTGTCCTGAGGAGATGAAAGTGAAGTTCGCAGCCTGCACTTTTGTTGATCAAGCGCTCACTTGGTGGAACGGACATGTGGAAGCCATGACACTCCCTGTAGCCAACTCCATGCCGTGGTCGGAAATGAAAGAAATGTTGATGGTTGAATACTGCCCACGGGGTGAGATTCAGAAAACGGAGCAAGAGCTGTGGAACCTCACTGTGCAGAATGCGAATATCGATGCCTACATATCGAGATTTAGTGAACTATCTCTGTTATGCCCCGGTATGATCACCTCGGAAGGAAAGAAGATTGAGCGATTCATCTGGGGACTAACATCACCAATCCAAGGAAACGTGATAGCTGCAAACCCCGAAACATTTGACAGTGCGAAAAGATTGGCGAAGAAGCTGTATGACCATAACAACAAAAAGGGTGAGAAGCCAACGGAGACTGAAGGCAAGAAGGAAGGTGATGGCAAGAAAGGGAAGAACAACAAGAGGAAGGGGCGTCAGGGCCCCGAGACCTCTAAAAAGAAGCAGACATTGGCAGTTAATGTTGTCACCGCACCGGTTCCAGCCACACCACATGCTCCAGCCTCAGCTGCTTCAAATACTCCCAGACCTTATTCCGGTAATCTTCCCAAATGCAACAAGTGTGGTTTCCATCACAATGGAGAATGCAAGGAGTTGCAGTGCACCAGTTGTAATCGAAGGGGACACACGGCACGGTACTGCAGGACTTACCCTCCCCAGAACCAACAACAAGGAAACAACAACAACAACAATCGCAACAACAACAACAACATCACCACCGGCGTCAACAATGCAGGGCCTAGCCACACCTGCTGTGGGTGTGGGAGGACTGTGCATTTCCGCCAAGACTGCCCTAACAACAACAATCCCGGAAACGGAGGAACAAGAAGGATGCTGACCATGGGTCAGGGAGAGGCGATTCAGGACCCCACTGTTGTTACCGGTACGTTTCCCCTAAACCACACTTATGCATGCATCCTATTTGACACCGGAGCAGAGCGAAGTTTCGTAAGCAATAAGTTTAAGCATTTATTAAACAACAGCCCCAGAAGTTAAATGAAACCTTTACGGTGGAAATGGCCAATGGGAAAACCGAATCCACAGGGGAAATCTACATCGGATGCACCCTAACCCTAAATCAACACGACTTTCGAATAGACTTAATGCCTGTATCAATTAGGAGTTTCGATGTGATTATCGGCATGGACTGGTTAAGCCCCCACCATGCTGAAATTATGTGTCACGAGAAGGCCGTTCGCCTTCGCCTTCCCAATCACGAAACCCTAGTCATTTACGGAGACAAACCTAGCATGAACCTTCGCCTCATCTCGTGCATCCAGGCACAGAAACATCTACGAAAGAACAATTTGGCGTTCCTGGCTCACATAGTGGATAAAACCAAGGAAGAGGTTAACGTTCGAGACATCCCTATAGCATGTGAGTTCCCAGACGTGTTTCCTGAAGATCTTCCTGGAGTACCCCCAGAGAGACAAGTGGAGTTCCGAATTGACCTCGTTCCAGGAGCAACTCCTCTCGCTAAATCACCCTATCGGCTAGCTCCTGCTGAAATGCAGGAATTGTCCAGCCAACTCAGTGAACTCTTGGACAAGGGATTCATCCGCCCTAGTTACTCGCCATGGGGAGCTCCAGTCCTCTTTGTCAAAAAGAAGGACGGATCTTTTAGAATGTGCATCGATTACAGAGAGTTAAATAAACTCACTGTTAAAAATCGCTACCCACTCCCACGAATCGATGATCTATTTGACCAGCTCCAAGAAGCTAGTTATTTTTCTAAGATAGATCTACGGTCCGGATACCACCAACTCAAAGTCCGGGAAGAGGGTATTCCAAAAACCGCTTTCCGAACTCGTTACGGACATTATGAATTTGTCGTAATGCCCTTCGGTCTAACAAATGCCCCTCCCGTATTTATGGATCTGATGAACCGAATCTGTCGACCATTCCTCGGCAACTTTGTCATCGTCTTCATTGATGACATTCTCGTCTATTCCCGAAGCGAAGAAGAGCATGGCCAACATCTCCGACAAATCCTAGAAACACTGCGATCGGAAAAGCTATACGCAAAACTCTCCAAGTGTGAGTTCTGGCTCCGGAGTGTGAACTTCCTAGGTCATGTAGTTAGCCAAGATGGAATTCATGTGGATCCCTCTAAGGTCAAAGTTGTTGAAGGATGGGCAATCCCGACAACACCCACGGAAATCCGTCAATTCTTGGGTCTAGCAGGCTACTATAGGAGATTCATTCAAAACTTCTCTAAGATCGCCAAGCCACTTACCTCGCTTACACAAAAGGGCGTACCATTCAAATGGACGGACATACAAGAAGTCGCATTCTGAACCCTGAAACAAGCTCTCTATAGTGCCCCGGTACTATCACTACCGGAGGGAACGGAAGATTTCGTGGTCTACTGTGACGCGTCAAATCAGGGCTTAGGTTGCGTTCTTATGCAGCGTGGAAGGGTGATAGCTTACGCATCCCGCCAATTAAAGACGCACGAAGTAAATTATACGACCCATGACCTAGCCACTCGAATTGCAGTAGCCCAATCAGAGGCCGTGAAGACGGAAAATAGAGCAAGCGAAGCATTGCGCGGAATGGAGAAGAACCTAGAGGCAAAGGAGAATGGAGTATACTATTTCATGAACCGTATTTGGGTCCCTAAACTCGGAGGATTTAGGGAGGCAGTTATGAAGGAAGCCCACAAGACGCGATACTCCATTCATCCTGGCTCAGACAAGATGTATTTGGATATTAAACAACACTATTGGTGGCCTAACATGAAGGCGGAAATCGCCACCTATGTTAGTAAGTGCCTTACGTGTGCCAAGGTAAAGGTGGAGTACCAGAAGCCCTCAGGATTATTGCAGCAACCGGTAATCCCTGAGTGGAAATGGGAAGGAATTTCTATGGATTTCGTGACCAAACTACCTAAAACGTCGGATGGACTAGACACCATATGGGTAATAGTCGACCGACTGACGAAATCTGCCCATTTCCTGCCAATAAAGGAATCCTACAAGATGGAGAGATTGACACGTTTATACATTCGAGAAATCATGAGACTCCACGGAGTACCAGTGTCTATTATCTCGGATAGGGACAGTAGGTTCACTTCACGTTTTTGGCAATCACTCCAGAAAGCACTGGGAACTCATCTCGACATGAGCACCGCTTATCATCCACAAACGGATGGTCAAAGTGAACGAACCATTCAAACGCTCGAAGATATGCTCCGTGCATGTGTGATAGACTTTGGGAAGTCTTGGGATACCCACTTACCCTTAGTCGAATTCTCGTATAACAACAGTTACCATTCGAGCATCAAGGTCGCTCCTTTCGAAGCACTATACGGGCGTAAGTGTAGATCACCGTTATGTTGGGCTGAGGTGGGTGATACCCAACTAGCAAAAGAACATACGTCGGACAAGGCGCTAACGGGACCGGAGATCATTCGTAAAACCACAGAAAAGATCGTTCAAATCAGAGCTCGATTACAAGCATCGCGCGACTGACAAAAGGGCTACGCCGATAAACGGCGAAAGCCCTTAGAATTTCAGGTCGAGGATGGAGTACTGTTGAAAGTCTCACCCTGGAAAGGAGTTATTCGTTTCGGAAAACGGGGAAAACTGAACCCACGATACATTGGACCTTTCGAGATCGTCGCCCGAATAGGTCCAGTGGCGTATAAACTGCAGCTACCCGCAGAGCTAAACAGTGTACACCCCGTGTTCCATGTCTCTAATCTAAAGAAGTATCTATCGGATGAAACACTCGTCATTCCCCTTGACGAGATCGAAATCAACGAGAATCTCCTGTTCGTTGAAGAACCGGTTGAAATCATGGACAGGGAGGTGAAGCGTACTAAGCAAAGTCGCATCCCGATCGTGAAAGTACGGTGGAACGCGAAGCGTGGGCCAGAATTCACGTGGGAACGCGAAGACCAAACAAAGCAAAAGTACCCTCACCTATTCTAGCATTCTCAAATCTAGCTTTCAAACAGAATTTCGGGACGAAATTCCCTCTAACGGGGGGATGATGTCACAACTAGAAATTTTGTGTCTTGTAATCACTACACTCAAGTAAAATGTAGAATCAAAAACTTAAGAGCATGTATGATGCTTACTCTATGACAACAAAATTTTCAATCCAATACACCATACAAGTACTACAAATAGTCAACAAGCAATTGGAAACCCTAGAAGTTCTTGTTTAGGTCCATTTTGGACTAGGACTTTCTTATTGGACTCAATGGACCAATAAGCTTCCAATTTGACTATCATGGGCTTAGAACCTTTAAATGGGCTCTAATTGGACCCACTTTCATTTATTTCAACATTTTGGGCCATATTGGGCCTAGAATGAAATAAATTAAATATTATGAACCATAATTAACCTAAACTAGCCCAACAAAGTATAAAAATCACACTTATATTTTATAGGGCCAACAATCATTCAACTTAACTCTAGTATGGGCTTAGGGCCAATAAAGCCCAAAAATCTTTTTCTTCTCTTCAAATTTCGGCCCAAGCCCATGAAAAAGGAAGAGTTGACTTTCATAGCCACCTCATTTTTGCATGTTGGTTCTCCATGCAACCTATCTCATACTTCCATGCACATGTCACCTCAAAGATCTACTTCTTTCTCTCCCTCTTGCTCTCGGCCGAACACAACACACACACACACACTCACAAAAATTCACTCCATTCTCTCTAAGTCTTGAAGAACATCCCCTCACTCTTTCTTCAAAACTTTCGAGATCTAAGGAGCTTTCAAGAAAATATCTCCACAAATTCTCCACTAAAGTTAAGATCAAGTTAAGATCTATGATTTTGGTACTTTGTTTTATCAAAATCTTCTTCTAATCCATGTAAAAATCTTGATCACTATCCTAGAAACTCTCTAAATTCGAGATCTTCCAAGGAAAGGTTGCTTAGGCCGAAAATCATCTCATTTTCTTCCATCTCTTCTCCAAAAACCGAAACCACACCCAAAGGTGAGCTTCATACCCCCTATTTTTCGGTTTTTATAAGTTTTGTGGGGGGGGGGGGGGGGGAATACAAGCAAATGTGTAGATCTATGAGTATATGTATGCTTTGTATGATTTCTATGTTTATTTACATGTTCTTATGTGATTATGGTGTTGAAACTAGTCAAAAAGTCCTCAAAATCGAGATTTCCATTAGGATGTATGAATCAAGTATTAAACATATTAGTACACACAAATCATTTCTAGAAAAATAACCAAGTTGGTTGATATGAACTCCTTGGGCTAAAAATCCCATTTTTGGACTTAAAATGTTAAAAATATAAGGTTAAAGGGCCCAAAATGAAAAAATACACATTCTGATGGATGAAATGAGTCAAAACAGTTTCAACAATTTATTTTTCTGGAAATATTCTCTTTGAAGGATTAAATGTGAAATTTTTAAGCATAATGGGCCAAAAATGAATTTTTCTGCCCAATAAAGCCCAATTTGCGAGAATTTCAAATTAGAGGGGCTGAAACTGTATTTTTCTATAAAACAGGGGACTACTAGTGCTTCAAGTCCATTTCAAGGGTTAAAAATGCTTTTCATATTTAAAAGGGACCAAAGATGCAAAAATTTTCTACTTTGGGCCAAAAGTGTAAAAATTGCGAAAAAAAGGGTTTTAGCCGAGAAAAATTTCATTTGAGGGACTAAAACTGTTTTTCAAATAACTTTGAGCTGAAAAATACCTTTTCTACAAGTTTTGATACTAAAGTGTCAAGAAAAAATGGTTTAAGGACTAAAATAGAAATTCTTTTATACAAAGGGCCAAAAGTGTAAATTATCCAAAAGAAAGGGGCTACAAAAATGAAATATTCTAATGTTTTAAACAATAAATCCGACATGATGAAATACTAGCACCTCGACTATCGGTGAATTATAATACACCTTCAACACCAAAAATCGTTATCAAATGAATTGATTCGGTCTCGAATCAATAATGAATCCGAAATTACTAACACGACGATACTTCAATACACACGCGGAAATTTCGGGAAGTCAATACACACGTGGGAATACACCAGACGTCGATACACCGTCTTTGGGCCCGAAAGTTTCAAATCGTGTTTGTTGGGCCTAGCTAGCCCAATGACATGATCTTTAGGCCCGAAGGAAACTCGCTTACATGTAGTTGGGTCTTATATGACCTAATTTCGTGTAAAAGGACTTTTACAGGCTTTGTGCTGTTGGACCCCAAGGGCCCTCTGGTGCTTCTAGTAAAGTCGAGAATTCACCAAATGCGAGTCGGGCTAAGGGCCCTTCGCATTCACGATAGCCTTGAACGACTTACGGAAAATATCGGGGCTTCGCACCCTCTTTTCCTCCTCGGTTGTGGGGCTATGAGAAGTCCGGGTGATTGGATTAAGTGAATAGTGCGAGCGACGCCTAAGGGATCGTTTGTATAGTTGTAAACTAGTCATTTTCATTAATGTGTGTTTATAACAATTCACAATCCATAATTAATCCAACGTCACCGGGACTCAACGAATACACCCGTCGTAACGAAATAACAAGATATAAATCATTTGATGCAAAGTATTAGGAAAACATCGGGTTTTCCTAGGGTTTTCAATTAATACACCTACGAGTTACATACCGAGTTTTACAAATTGTACTTTTACATTTATAGAAACAAACAAGCATACTTACGGATCTTCACACTTTTTATACTATGCTCTTTTCAGAAAATATCGGATTTTCTGGTGATTTTCAAAACAATACAAACCACTATATTTCAACATTACTTATGAACTCACCAACATTTCATATGTTGACGTTTTTCAAAATACTTGTATTCTCAGGTAACAGGTAAATCGAAAAGGAAAAATGTATTCAGTAACGTCTTGCTGTTGTTTTAAATAGTATCGAACAATTTACTTTTGGGCATGTAATATTATGGATCAATGTACTGAATGTAAACGCTACCAGTTGTAACATTTCAATGCTTGGTAATGTATGATGTTATGTTTCATGTATATTCATTGTGATGGTATTCAATTGAGTCACAATAGCCCTCGGACGTTTCCGCCGTCTGGTTCGGGGGTGTGACATTACGCTTCCCGTGTGGAGCGAAAGAGATAACAAGCTTTCGGTTTCAGAGTTTGGAGGTAAACCCAGTAGGGTTGTTAGGACATACTTATATGTGGTTTTGGCTAGACAAATATTTGTATATGTATTAATAAGGTCTTGGTCTTTTTATGTATGTTTTGGTGTTGTTTACGGTTACTGTAACAGCCCGGATCTCCAGGTATTTTATTGCTTTAATATTTTGAGTTTTGAGAAGGGACTCGGCGAGTTGGAGCTCAGACTCGCCAAGTAGGGTCGCGATTCTGGACACGGGATTCGTTCGGACTCGGCGAGTCCAGGATATGGACTCGGCGAGTCCACGCTGTTTAATGAAACCCTAATTTCTCGGGTTTGGGACCTATTTAAATGGCCTTATGGCCGTCATTTGCATCCATCAGTCCATAGAGAGAAACCCTGAAAGTGCTTTAGCGATTTGAGAGTGAAAGGAGGCATTTCTTGACATTTGTGTGTTATTTAGCAAAGAAGAAGGAGGCTCTAGCCAAGAGGAGGCAAAGGGGACTGCTATTTGGTGGATTGGAAGCTTGACCCTTCAATCTAAAGGTATAATTTCGACTCATCTTCTGTTTTGTGAAGTATAACCAATTTTAGGGTTTCTTGTGGCCTTGTTGAGTTGATTTGATGGCCAAATAGTCCCATGCTAGTGATGAGACTTCGGATCTGGATCCATAGAGGTCCAGAGAGCCTCATTCTTCAAGCTTTATAGAGAACAATGGAGGCCATGACCTTGTGTAGTGAGATTTGTTGAAGATTCTTCATAATTGGTCATATAGAGGTTGTTAATGCATCAAGACTAGGACTTTACGTGATGAATCAGTCCAGGAGGGCCAGATCTATGAATTGTTGGAGTAGATCTGACCTTAGAAGCAAGTTTGGATGATTGCATGGAATGGACTCGCCGAGTCCGATGAGCAGACTCGGCGAGTAGCTTGAAGATTGCCTTGGACCGGCCAGTGAGTGGTCCAGACGAGTCAGGAGTTGACCCAGTGAGTCAGGGCGAGTTAGAGAGGATTGTCATGTGGTCTGAGTCGAGCTGGGACTCGCCGAGTCGTTCTTGAGACTCGGCGAGTTGAGTCGGGGTGGTCCCGCGATTCTTCCAGGTGGAACTCGTCGAGTCAGGGGGGAGTACTCGACGTGTAGAAAGGGAATCCTAGAGAGTTGGTGAGAACGTCTAGACTCGCCGAGTTGCCGCGTGCACTCGCCGAGTCCGGTCAAAGTTGACCGTTGACCGTTGACCTGTGTTGACTTCTTAGGGATAGTCAACCCTAGAGATAAAAGTGTTAATTAGAGTCTTGTGATGTTATAGGAGGATTAGAGCTCGGAGGATCGAGCACGAGGGATTTCCAGGGATCGTGAGATACCGAGACACACGAGGTGAGTCTTCTCACTATACTTTACCTTGAGTCGGTAATCAGAGTTATGTGCTAGTGTATGTATGTTATGTGCATGTTATGTGTTGTACTGCATTATTTCTATGTGATCTATGCTGTGCATGTTTATAGAGCTGGAACCGGAAGGTTCACAGAGTTAGAACCTGAGGGTTCACAGAGTTGGGTGCACGGACCCATAGAGTTATGGCCTCGAGTGGCTAATATGTGTTTTATGTGTGGTATTTTGGGGAACTCACTAAGCTTTGTGCTTACAGTGTTAGTGTTGTTGTTTCAGGTACTAGCGATGACCGTGGGAAGGCGCCGGCTTGATCTGTACACACGTGGAGGAATTCGATATAATTATGTGATCTTGGGATTTGTATGATACATATTGGAATTTGAAATTTGATGTTTTATGAAATTAAAAGAGAAATGCTTTTATAAATTGTTTTAAAATAAATTTTAAAATTTTCGGTGTTACAAGTTGGTATCAGAGCCTTGGTTTGAGGGATTCGAGTACACCTTCGGGCGTATTTGAACTCAAACTGAGGATTTGAGATGTATTTTCAAAAAGAGTAAAAGATTTTCGAAAAACGCAGAGCAAGAGATGTGTGCACGATCAGTCAGCGCCCGAACGGTGATTTCCCAAAATACCTTTTTATATTATGTGATATTCATATTGATATGATGTATCCGCATGCTAGAGTAGGCTAGGTATTGCTATTAGGACTAGAGTGGCCTGATGTGTGATGCCTTAGCCTAGGGAGAGGTGAGCTGCTATGAGATGCTTGAGAGTGAGTAGGTAGCAGCAAGGGACTTATGAGAAATCTATTAGAGAGTAGTCTATGCATGATAAAGTACTTGAGACCTGGGATCCAAAGAGAAGGACTTGGAGTGTATTCTGGTGCGGTGCGGACAGTAGTATTGGGCCCGTACTACTGGAAGCACCGGAGCGGTGTGCAGCCCAAGTCAGAATCTTTGGAATGCCAAGAATCAAGGAGAAAAGAGTTGTCGAGTGTGAGCATACTCGTGTGGATTCTAATTTATCGTATGTTGTATTTCAGAGGTAGATCATGGTGAGGACACGTTTGATGCCCGAGAGCAGTGGTACCAGTGAGGAGGAGATCCGCCGGATCATTCAGGAGGAGGTGGCTGCGGCCATCAGGGCAGAGATACCAGAGATGTTTGGGTCTATAAAGACCACCTTGATTGAGACGTTTGATGAGCGTTATGCCGCTCTTTCTGAGGCTGCTGCTGCAGCGGCTACCGCAGCGATTGCTGCTGTGAGGCCGCAGGGTGGGGATGCGTTGCTGTTCCGTGAGTTCAGCAACACAAAACCACCAGAGTTTGATGGTACTCAGGATCCGGTGGCAGCTATGAGGTGGATATCTGATATAGAGGGGTGTTTCTTCACTTGCTCGTCTCCTGAGCATTTGAAGGTACGGTTCGCGCTGAACCAGCTTCGCTTGGGAGCGAAGGACTGGTGGAAGTTTGTGACAGCGCATTATTCGCCTGCTGAGCTTTCTGCGGTGACCTGGGAGAGGTTCACCACTATGTTTCGGGATGAGTACGTTCCCCAGGTGGAGAGGGAGCGTTTAGCACAGGAGTTTCTGACCCTCAAGCAGGGTACTGAGTCTGTTACAGCGATCACGAGGATGTTCCACGAGAGGGCGATGTTCTGCCCTGAGCACATGTCCACTGAGCAGGCACGTATGAGCCGCTACTTGAGCATCTTGAGGAGGGATATTCGGGAGTTCGCTGCGAACTCCTCGTACCGGACATTTGCCGAGCTTCAGGCAAATGCCCGGAAGAGGGAGATTGAGCTTGAGACCCAGGCCAGGGAGGAGGCAGAGTCTCAGGGGAGGGATCGGCGACCGGCGTTGTCGCAGCCGGCCGCCAAGCGGGCCAAGCCTGCTGATCCCAGACCAGGGAGCCAGAAGGGCCGCACTTGCGGAAAGTGCGGCAAGGGTCATGACGGAGTCTGCCGAGCAGGGTCTTGCTACAAATGTGGCAAGGAGGGGCACATGGCCAAGGACTGCCCCAAGGGGTTTGCAGTGTGCTTTCACTGCAACCAGACCGGACACCGGAAGGCCGAGTGTCCGCAGTTGCGCGGAGCATCTCAGGGGTCTACTCCTGCCGCCACCAGAGTTACAGAGAGTCGGCCTGTGAAGGCCGAGACGCCGAGAGCTCGAGGGAGAGCCTTCCAGCTGACTGCGGAGGAGGTCCGCGCCGCGCCCGATGTTGTGGCTGGTATGTTTCCTTTCGTGTATTTATTTTGATATATGGTGTTATGCTTATATTATGTTATGTGTAGGTACCTTTCTTGTGAATTCCGTACCTGCTTTAGTGTTATTTGACTCGGGTGAGAGTCGGTCTTTTGTATCTTTGGCCTTTAGCCAGCATATCAGTGCTAGTCGTGAGGCACTGAGTCGGCCTCTGAGAGTCTCCATAGCCGATGATAAAGTGATTTGTGCCGCAGAGGTTTTCCGGGGGTGTGTGTTAGAGATCTTCGGGATTGAGTTTCCGATTGATCTGATTCCTATTGCGATGGGTGATGTTTGTGTCATTGTGGGCATGGACTGGTTGAGCCGATTCGGCGCGATTATCGACTGTGAGCGTCAGCTGGTGACTATACGAGACCCTAGTGGGGGAGTTCTTTCGGAGTACGGTGAGGGTACACGTTCGGGATCAGCCTTTTGTTCGGCCGCCAGGGCGAGACAGTGTCTACAGCAGGGCTGTAAGGGTTTTGTGGCGTATGTGATGGATACGCGAGCGACTTCCGAGAGACCGAGTTCAGTCGAGGAGGTACCGGTGGTATGTGAGTTTCCAGATGTCTTTCCCGAGGAGCTGCCGGGAGTGCCTCCTGTGAGGCAAGTAGAGTTTGGTATTGATTTGGTTCCGGGGGCTGCGCCTATAGCTAAGGTGCCTTATCGTCTTGCACCTTCAGAGATGCAAGAGTTATCCTCGCAGCTTCAGGAGTTGCTGGGGAAGGGATTTATTCGGCCGAGCAGCTCGCCGTGGGGAGCACCCATTCTGTTTGTCAAGAAGAAGGATGGTTCACACCGGATGTGTATTGATTACCGGGAGTTGAACAAGCTGACGATCAAGAACCGTTACCCGTTGCCGAGGATCGACGATTTATTTGATCAGTTGCAGGGAGCATCTTGGTTTTCCAAGATCGATTTGAGGTCGGGATATCATCAGGTGAGAGTGCGAGATGAGGACGTCCAGAAGACAGCTTTCAGGACACGTTATGGGCATTATGAGTTTGTGGTGATGCCTTTTGGGCTCACCAATGCCCCGGCGGTGTTCATGGATCTCATGAACAGGGTATGTAGGCCGATGTTGGATAGGTCGGTGATTGTATTTATCGATGATATTCTGGTGTATTCGAGATCTAGAGAGCAGCATGAGGAGCATTTGAGGGAGGTCCTTGGGGTACTGAGATCGGAGAAGCTTTATGCAAAGTTCTCCAAGTGTGATTTCTGGTTACGGGAGGTCCAGTTCCTTGGGCATCTCGTTAACCAGGAAGGGATTCTGGTCGATCCGGCCAAGGTTGAGGCGGTGATGGGTTGGGAGGTGCCAAGGTCACCCTCTGAGATCAGGAGCTTCCTTGGATTAGCAGGGTATTATCGGAGATTTATCAAGGATTTCTCCAAGATCGCAGTGCCGCTCACCAGGTTGACCCGGAAGGGTGTTGCATTCTCATGGGGTCCCGAGCAGCAGACCTCCTTTAAGACACTTCGCCAGAGGTTGTGCGAAGCCCCGGTATTAGCCCTTCCGGAAGGGATGGAGGATTTTGTAGTATATTGTGATGCATCGATTTTGGGGTTGGGTGCGGTGTTGATGCAGAGGGGTCATGTGATAGCATATGCATCGAGGCAGCTGAAGCCTCATGAGACGAGGTATCCCACGCATGATCTAGAGTTGGGGGCAGTAGTGTTCGCCCTCAAGATTTGGCGCCACTACTTATATGGGGTTCGATGTACGATATACACGGACCATAAGAGCCTGAAGTACTTGATGGATCAGCCCAATCTAAACATGCGTCAGAGGAGGTGGTTAGATGTGGTCAAGGATTATGATTGTGAGATCCTGTACCACCCAGGCAAGGCCAACGTGGTGGCCGATGCGTTGAGCCGCAGGGCGGAGAGCACTCCATTACGAGATGTATGTTTGAGATTGACCCTGATAGCTCCGGTATTGGATGCCATCCGTGGGGCACAGGCCGAGGCTGTGCAGCCGGAGATGCAGAAGAGGGAACGGGTCGTTGGTTTGGTTTCAGAATTCGTTACGGATGGGCGAGGGCTTATGACTTTTCAGGGTCGGATTTGGGTACCGTTTGTGGGTGGTTCGCGCACTTCCTTGATGGAGGAGGCACATCGGTCGAAATTTTCGATCCATCCGGGGGCTACGAAGATGTATTTGGATTTGAGGAGAGAGTATTGGTGGCCCTGTATGAAGAGGGACGTCGCATGGTTTGTTGAGAGGTGCTTGACCTGCCGTAGGGTTAAGGCCGAGCACCAGAGACCGCATGGCAAGTTGCAGCCATTGGAGGTTCCCGAATGGAAATGGGAACAGATCACTATGGATTTCATCACCAAATTGCCGAGAACTGCCAGAGGAGTTGATGCAATTTGGGTGATTGTGGATAGGCTGACGAAGAGCGCTCACTTCCTTGCCATCAGTGAGAGTTCTTCAGCAGAGAAGTTGGCAGAGTTATATGTGAGAGAAGTGGTATCTCGGCATGGGGTGCCGATCTCGATTGTTTCAGACCGTGATGTGCGCTTTACTTCCAGATTCTGGAAGAAATTTCATGAGGAGTTGGGTACTAGATTGCATTTTAGTACAGCATATCATCCCCAGACAGACGGTCAGAGTGAGCGGACGATCCAGACGCTTGAGGACATGCTTCGAGCATGTGTGTTGGATTTCGGGGGTAGCTGGGATGCGTATCTACCCTTGGCAGAGTTTTCCTACAACAACAGCCATCATTCGAGCATTGGTATGCCACCCTTTGAGCTGTTGTATGGTAGGAAGTGTCGGACCCCCATTTGCTGGGGAGAAGTTGGGCAGAGAGTGATGGGCAGTACCGAGATCGTGCTTCGGACGACAGAGCAGATTCAGCAGGTCAGACAGAGGTTATTGACCGCCCAGAGTCGACAGAAGAGTTATGCAGACAGACGCCGGTCCGAGCTTGAGTTTCAGGTCGGTGACTTCGTTCTCCTGAAGGTCTCTCCTTGGAAAGGGGTGATTCGATTCAGGAAGAGGGGCAAGTTGGGGCCCCGGTATATTGGGCCATTTCGTGTGATTGCGAGGTTAGGCCGGGTAGCCTATCGTTTGGAGTTGCCAGCAGAGTTGGGGCAAATCCACGACACTTTTCATGTGTCGCAATTGAGGAAATGTATTGCCGATGAGTCGGCAGTAGTTCCATTAGAGGATATTCAGGTGGATGCGAGCCTGAATTATGCCGAGAGACCAGTAGCCATCAGAGATCGGAAGATCAAGGTTCTGAGGAACAAGGAGGTACCTTTGGTGTTGGTTCAGTGGCAACACCGGAAGGGATCAGAGATGACCTGGGAGCCGGAGCGCGAGATGCAGGCTCAGCATCCGGAGCTATTTTAGAGCGAGACTTCGAGGGCGAAGTCTAATCCTAGTGGGGGAGAATTGTAACAGCCCGGATCTCCAGGTATTTTATTGCTTTAATATTTTGAGTTTTGAGAAGGGACTCGGCGAGTTGGAGCTCAGACTCGCCGAGTAGGGTCGCGATTCTGGACACGGGATTCGTTCGGACTCGGCGAGTCCAAGATATGGACTCGGCGAGTCCACGCTGTTTAATGAAACCCTAATTTCTCGGGTTTGGGACCTATTTAAATGGCCTTATGGCCGTCATTTGCATCCATCAGTCCATAGAGAGAAACCCTGAAAGTGCTTTAGCGATTTGAGAGTGAAAGGAGGCATTTCTTGACATTTGTGTGTTATTTAGCAAAGAAGAAGGAGGCTCTAGCCAAGAGGAGGCAAAGGGGACTGCTATTTGGTGGATTGGAAGCTTGACCCTTCAATCTAAAGGTATAATTTCGACTCATCTTCTGTTTTGTGAAGTATAACCAATTTTAGGGTTTCTTGTGGCCTTGTTGAGTTGATTTGATGGCCAAATAGTCCCATGCTAGTGATGAGACTTCGGATCTGGATCCATAGAGGTCCAGAGAGCCTCATTCTTCAAGCTTTATAGAGAACAATGGAGGCCATGACCTTGTGTAGTGAGATTTGTTGAAGATTCTTCATAATTGGTCATATAGAGGTTGTTAATGCATCAAGACTAGGACTTTACGTGATGAATCAGTCCAGGAGGGCCAGATCTATGAATTGTTGGAGTAGATCTGACCTTAGAAGCAAGTTTGGATGATTGCATGGAATGGACTCGCCGAGTCCGATGAGCAGACTCGGCGAGTAGCTTGAAGATTGCCTTGGACCGGCCAGTGAGTGGTCCAGACGAGTCAGGAGTTGACCCAGTGAGTCAGGGCGAGTTAGAGAGGATTGTCATGTGGTCTGAGTCGAGCTGGGACTCGCCGAGTCGTTCTTGAGACTCGGCGAGTTGAGTCGGGGTGGTCCCGCGATTCTTCCAGGTGGAACTCGTCGAGTCAGGGGGGGAGTACTCGACGTGTAGAAAGGGAATCCTAGAGAGTTGGTGAGAACGTCTAGACTCGCCGAGTTGCCGCGTGCACTCGCCGAGTCCGGTCAAAGTTGACCGTTGACCGTTGACCTGTGTTGACTTCTTAGGGATAGTCAACCCTAGAGATAAAAGTGTTAATTAGAGTCTTGTGATGTTATAGGAGGATTAGAGCTCGGAGGATCGAGCACGAGGGATTTCCAGGGATCGTGAGATACCGAGACACGCGAGGTGAGTCTTCTCACTATACTTTACCTTGAGTCGGTAATCAGAGTTATGTGCTAGTGTATGTATGTTATGTGCATGTTATGTGTTGTACTGCATTATTTCTATGTGATCTATGCTGTGCATGTTTATAGAGCTGGAACCGGAAGGTTCACAGAGTTAGAACCTGAGGGTTCACAGAGTTGGGTGCACGGACCCATAGAGTTATGGCCTCGAGTGGCTAATATGTGTTTTATGTGTGGTATTTTGGGGAACTCACTAAGCTTTGTGCTTACAGTGTTAGTGTTGTTGTTTCAGGTACTAGCGATGACCGTGGGAAGGCGCCGGCTTGATCTGTACACACGTGGAGGAATTCGATATAATTATGTGATCTTGGGATTTGTATGATACATATTGGAATTTGAAATTTGATGTTTTATGAAATTAAAAGAGAAATGCTTTTATAAATTGTTTTAAAATAAATTTTAAAATTTTCGGTGTTACAGTTACGAAGGCGTTCACCGCTGTGAACGGGTATACGGCCATGAACACATGTTTCGCCGTGAACTTTGTTCACGGCCAGTCTGTCCCTATATATAGGTGTATGTCAGATTGTGTTAGTAGCGTGGTCAGAGAGTGTTCACGGTGTATGTGTGTGTTGTCAAGGTGTACCAGACGTGTTTGCGGCCCAACAATAATACATGTGCATTGGTTGATCAATTTCTTTTTCTTCCCTGTTCTTTTTTTCCTTGATTGTTATTGTTTGATCACTACTTTGGTTCCTCGATTTGAGACTTTACAATTGGTATCAGAGCCAATCCAATGTCAAATTCATTTTTGGGTATTTACGGCTCAGGTTCTTCATCATTTTTGTGATTAATTAGAGTTTGGTTGCTGGATTTGTGCGTTTTTTCGAAGATTCAAGGCTATCAGGAGATAAATATGTTGTTTTCATCGAAATCCAAGTGTTTACGGTTGCAACTGTTGAAATGATTACGGCCATGAACTAGTTTACGGTCGTGAACCATACAAAGAAGTTTGACCGTGAACCATTCAAAGAGTTTAACCGTGAACATATTTTTTTACCGTTATCCATTCAAGGATTTTGACTGTGATCTATCCTTGACCTAGAAATCTTCATTCCCCATGAAAGCTTCATATTTGACCATGTACGGTCGTAAACTGTTGTATACGGTCGTGAAGAGTGTACGGTCGTGATCTTCATACGGCCGTAAACCCACTTTGGTCATTGAACAATTTCAATTATATTTTCCTTGTTAGTTTGGTTGTTTATAAAATTAAAAAAAAATAAAAATTAGAAAAACAAAAAAAATGGAATCTCAAAACACTACCATTCATCAAGAGCTTGACTCCATTATGAGAACAAATACACGCATTCCAAGACTACTATCTGTTGAAGGTTTCCTGAAGTGGAAATATTGTATAGAAAAGTATATCAAAATGAAATATTTCAAGATTTGGAGATGTATCTTGAAATGACCTGTCAGAATCACCATAACTCTCGAAAATGGAACAATTGTTGACAAAGAGTATGAAGAGTACACCGATGAAGAATTTGATAGAGTTAAACAGCAAGAGAAAGCACTTGCCACACTCACTATGGCCCTATCACCAAAGATTGCTCAGGGCTTTCGAGAGTATACATCTGGAAAAGCTCTATGGGAGGCACTGATCGAGGTTTATGAAGGCAAAGAAGACATGAAGCAAAGTCGCCATGATATGCTCAGGCAAAAGTTTAACATGTTCAATCATGTTTTGGGCGAAACATTGGAAGTTCAATTGCAGAGGTTCATCACTCTTACGACCGAAATGAGCTCTGCTGGTGTCTTCGTCACTAGATCCAAAATCAACAAGAAGCTACTAAATTCATTGCCAAAGTCATGAGATATGAATGTTTTTGTAATCAAGAAGATGAAGGACCTCAACCATCTAAGTCTCGCTGAAACCATGGCAATTATCAAAGCTTGCGACATGGGTGATAAGCAGAGGAAGATTAATCACGTGAATTCATACTCAACAGCCAATCTCGGGATTCGATGCAACAATGCATTTTCATCCTTTACTACCCCACAAGTTCAACCATTTGTTGCTCCTCAACCACTATCTTATGTCACTCCACCCATGCAAAGTGTTCAATCATCAATGTCTCATCCACAAGATGCATCCTCTTCAAAAGCACCTGTTTCAGCTCCTACTCTCAAGGAAAATGATCAAAACTTGGCTCTTGCTACTGGCTTGGTCAACTCCAACAACGCCTTCGTGGCTGGCGAGCTACCTCCTCTTCTATTTTTTGTTGATCTGGATCAAATTCATCCTAAAGATGTTGAAGAGATGGACATCACATGGAAAATTGCTATGGAGGTGTTCAGGGCTAAACAATTCTCCAAGAAGACAGGTAAAAACAATTGGGGAATGAATTCTGAAAAGAAGAAGGGATTCAACAAGGGAAAACTAAGATGTTTCAGGTGCCATGAACCTGGTCACTTTTCCAGAGAATGTCCGAAACCAGACAGGATGGAAAATAGTGAAAGAACCATGGTGCACGTTGGAAGTAGCAGGGGAGCTGCCACAAAGAACTAGATAGCAAATCTTATAGTAGTGGCTTAGTCGTTTGACTGGGAAGACCACATACATGCCCTAAACATTTCAGGACCTGAAAATGTGCACCTTGCCCAGATTGACGACATCCCAGAAGGAGAAGCTGAAGTGGACCCAAAGGCGGAAATGATGGAACTCCAATTCGCGTTCATGGTGCAGACTACCCCAGAGCCTGCAAAGCCAAAGGTCAGTGAAATTTCTTGTTCTCAAACTTGTATTAACACTGTCAAAATTTTTACGTGAGCAAATTGAATTGATAAAGAGAGAGAACGAGAAACTTAAGTATGAGATATACACCCTTAGGAAAGGCTAGAAACCTTTAAAATAAGAACTAGAGGCCAAGACTAAGGACTTCAAGAAACTACAGGAGGACTATAGCAACAAGTGTGTCAATTATCGATATCTTCAGAAAGAACTTGTTGTAACTGAGGAACTTGACACATTAAAAAATCGTATTGAAAATGTTGATTTTCATTTTAAAAAATATGATGTGTCAAGTGCCAAAGTTGAAACAATGATTGAGAAACAAATGAAGTGGAAGGATCAAAAGCAAGTTGGTATAGGTTATGAGAGTGTCCATCCCCCATTCAATCATAATTACACTGCTAAACCTTTGACTCAGGATGAGATTGACCAAGAACCATCTATGGTTTATGCTAAACCAGTTGTTGAACAGGCAACATAAAGTAGTGCTAGGAAGTTAGATACTAACATTTCCACTTCCCATGCAGATTTTTCAATAAGCAAGGGAAAGCAGCTGGATGGAAAGATTGAGTCTGATAATAATTTTGTGTCTAAATTAGGTGTTCCTATTTTAAACAGTGATGTGTCTGTGTCTGTTAACACCAATTTTATTTGTGATGATTTGTTTCTGATAAATGTGGTGTTGTCTTTGTGAAGTCTGTTGAATCTGACACTTGCACATCCACACCTTCTACACCTATCACACGATCTGACTCCTTCACTTGCACGTGTGGGAAAGTTAGAAGAGTCAAAAAGAGCACAAATTCTAATAAAGACAATACCGATTCTAATGATAAAAAACAAATATGTTTCAACTATGGTACTTCCGGCCACATTGCTCGCAACTGTCCTAATAAGGCATTTGTACATAACACCGAGAAGAGAGAACGAGTCTCGAGGAAGGTCTCTAATGAGAAAGTCCTCGAGATCTCATCTTCGTAATGATGATCGGAAAATTCATAATGATAAGAAAAGGGATGATATTAAAACGAACAAACGGGTTTTCACTAAACCAGCCACAGGTGCTTTGCTAAAATCGAATGCGGCTAAGCCAAGGTCGATTTCGTCAAAGGGTGCGTCTGGATCCTCAACTAATCCTAGCCGAAAATCCAAATGCCCAAATCAAAAACAAAATATTTCTAAATCACCTGTGAATTCTTCAAAACCTAATTATTAGTGGGTGCCCAAATCTATTCTTGTCCAATCATGGTCATTTTTTACTGTGCATCTGATTGTAATTCAAAATTGAAAAATCAAAAGGATAAATATGTAAATGTTAAGGGTAAACCCAGGGTTGAAATGAACTGGGTCCCCAAATCTAAATGATCCCGTTCATTGTGCAGGAACAGCTGCGGAGGAATGTCGCCAGACCATGGTATGTCGACAGCGGTTGTTCTCGGAACATGACAGGAGACATTTCCCATTTGCACAACATTCAAAATTTTATGGGGGACGTGTCTCCTTTGTGGGAGGGGATGGAGGAAAAATCACTCAAAAAGGAACAAATTCTAATGGAGTTCTGAGCTTCGAGAATGTCAACTATGCACCCGAGTTAAAGCACAATTTGTTGAGCGTCTCTCAAATTTGTGACATGGGTTACTCGACGCATTTTACCGATAAATAATGTCTAATTTTGAAGCCATTCATTGTCATACCAGATGATTGGATTCTTGTGAAATCGAAACGGGATGGCAATGCATATATCATTGACATGAACAATGATCTTCCTGAACAAGTCACCTGTCTCTTCTCAAAGGTTTCCGAGCATAATGCTATGTTATGGCACCATCGGCTCGGACATGCTTACGCGAAGAACCTGAATCGACTTGCAAAGAATAAAATAGTGCGTGGGCTTCCTATCAAGGATTTTATCTCGTTTGAAAAGTGTATGGCCTGCGCTAAAGGAAAACATCACAGAAAGCCACACATGCCAAAACAGGTTAATTCAATCAGCCAGGTGCTTCAACTGTTGCATATGGAGTTATTTGGTCTGGTCAACGTCCTCAGCATCAACATAAATTCATACTTCTTGGTGGTTATAGATGATTTCTCACAGTTTACTTGGGTCTTTTTCTTGTCTAACAAGGATGAGATTGCTGGCCTGATTTAAGAAGTTTGTTGTGATGATAGAGAACCAGACCAATCATCGGGTGAAGGCGCTCAGAACTGACAACTGGAAGGAATTTAAGAATGTCATTCTCGATCATGTTTGTGCGGAAAAAGGGATAGTGCGTCAATACAATGTCGTTCGCACACCGCATCAAAATGGTGTTGCTGAGCGGCACAACTGAACTCTACAAGACACCACAAGGACGATGTTATGTGACTATAAACTTCCAGTTTTCTTTTGGGCCGAGGCGATCAACACAGCGTGCTATGTTCAAAATCGTGTTCTGATCAACAAAACTCAGATGTAGACCCCGTACGAAATTCTATATGGTCACATGTCATCTGTTAGTCATTTCCGTATCTTTGGTTGTCCTTGCACCCTCCTTCATCTGGATTCCAACCCCAAATCCTATGCCAAGGCTGATGATTTTTATTGTGTGGGATATGTTGCTCTCATGGCGTACAGGGTTTACAACAAGAAAACAAAGAAAATTGTAGAATCCTTCGATCCGCTAGTTGGAAGAGAACGAGACGGACGCCCGAGTTGGTCCGAATTGGTTATTTGATTACACATCTCTTTCTAATCGTTCAATGTGTCTTTAGATAATTTGTTTGGTTCCTACTCTGGTTCGAAGGAAGTTATTGAAAATAAAGATGACGAAGATGTTGTGTACAGACCACCAGTGGTGCCTTCTATGACTCCTGCGGTGGATAAAGTTGTTTCAAGTACTTCCTCAGGTTTTCCATGCTAAAGAACCAATCTCGATGCTGAAGTCACTCCTCATACACTTACAGAAAGAGATTTTATGACTAAAGACACTTCTGTTGCAACACAGACTTTCATGGAGTTACTCTTTCCAGAGCCAATTGCTAACGAGTATGTGGTCAACACTTCTGATGATTCCAGATCATCTGAGGTTTTGATACAGTAGATGACGGACACATCAACATCAATAATCTTCGTATAACGCTCAATGACATTATCCAGGAGCTTCCCTCCAGAATTTAACGCGATCACTCGATCGAAAATGTCATCGGTCAGCTGGGTGACGGTGTTAGAATGCGAAGTTAGAGTAGAAATGTCAACACATGTCTCTATTCTTGCTTTATCTCTCAAATAGAGCCAAAGAATGTTGATATGGCGTTGAATGAGGCCAGCGGGGTAGACACAATGCATGAAGAACTGAATCAGATCGAAAAATTGGGGGTTTGAAAATTGGTGGAATTACCTAAAGGCAATAAGTCCCTCGACACGCGCTGGGTCTATCGAAACATGCAGGATGATTTAGGGGTTATTGTGTGGAATAAGGCGTAATTGGTTGTCCGTGGATTCCGGCAATTAGAGGGTCTAGACGACACCGAAGTTTATGCACTAGTTGCTCACTTGGAGGCTATTCGCATTTTCCTCGCGTATGCATCTTACATGAACTTCACGGTTTACCAGATGGATGTCAAGACTGCTTTCCTGTATGGTGCTGTGAAGGAAGAAATCTACGTTAATCAACCTCTTGGGTTTGTCAACTCAAAGTTTCCGAATCAGTCTACAAGTTGGACAAGGTCGTATATGGGTTACATCAAGCTCCAACGGCGTGGTATGCAACTCTTACGAAGCACTTGCTCGAGCATGGATATACAGGGGGAACATTCGATCAAACCCTGTTCATTAAGCATGTTGGTGCCGATCAGATTCTTGTGCAAATATACATTGATGACATTATATTCGGGTCAACAAGTCCACAGTTGTACAAGGAGTTCGAATCCGTGATGAAAAAAAGGTTCGAGATGAGTTCTCTGGGGGAGATGACCATGTTTATGGGGCTTCAAGTCAAATAAGACTGATCCATCAAGCCAAGTATGTCAACGATGTGCTAGAGAAGTTCGGTTTCAAGGATGCAAAACCCACCTTGACGCTGATGGCCGAGCGACCCCTGTTGAATCCAGATCCTGATGGCACATCCGTAGATCAAATTGAATACAGTTCGATGATCGGATCGTTGATGTACTGAACGCGAGCAGGCTAGACATCATGTCCACAGTCTGTCAGTTCGCACGTTACCAGGCTAATCCTAAATTCTCCCATTTAATTGTTGTCAAAAGAATTTTTCGGTATCTCAAAGGCAACCCAAAATTAGGTCTTTGGTATCAGAAAAATTCTAAATTTGATTTATATGCTTTTGTTGATAGTAATTACGGGGGATGTGAGTTTGACAGGAAATCAACGTCTGGGGGATGTCAGTTTCTAGGAGATCGGCTGGTATCCTAGTAGTGCAAGAAACAACATACAGTATCAACCTCAACGGCGGAGCCGGAATATGTCGCTGCTTCTGCCTGTTGTTCTCAAGTTATATGGATCCAACATCAGCTATTGGATTCCGGTTTGAACTTTCTAGAAACCCCTATTTTTTGTGACAATGAAGCTGTAATTCAAATTGCTAAAAATCCAGTCCAACACTCAAAAAACAAGCACATCGACATTAAAGTGCATTTTATCCGAGATTGTTATGAGCGTTCACTCATTCGATTGGAACAGGTTCCCACTGCTAATAATGTGGTGGATCTGTTCACAAAACCGTTTAACAAACCTCGGTTCGATGTGCTTGTGGGTTTTTTTGAAAATGATTCGTTTTAAGGACTAAATTTTTGTTTTAGAATAGTTTAAATTTGCGCATTTACTTTTCATTCTCTCCTATGCGTAAATTTAGGGGAGAAATAAACAAAAACCAAACAAAAATTAGAAAAATCTCAAAAATCCAAAAATAGTGTTATTTCTGTTTTACTTTTTTCATAAAATTAAAAAAAAAATATGTTTTTTTGTAGGTGATGTCCTGGGAAGTGATATTAATATGTGATAACATGCAAATTTAATTCTGTGTAAGGTACAAAAGCTAAATTGTCTAGGCTCTGTGCTTAATACGCTGGTAGGCATGAAAGATTTAAATAGACTTGACTATGCATAGATGAACTTAAGGAATCTAGAGACTTGACAAATATTGACCTAGATAGTTCTGTTTAGCCTGACAATATGACACTTGGATAGATTGAGCAGGGATATATATGTGAGAATCTACCAGTCACATTAAAGGAACGTGTATCTAGAACTATGGCTTTACTTTTCCTTGATGTACAGACTCTATCCTTAATTCTAGTATTGATAGGGTGACTGGGGAATTCCGATAAAGTAGGTCTGTAGAAAATTATTTTCTTTCTTTCTTACTGTTAATCATATGTTGCATCCTCTATGTGATTGGAACATATCCGACCTGGACTGCACCATATGCAACTCTATTTCTCTGCCTCTTCTATCTATGCATTTCTTCCTGTCCGTTAGCCATATGATGTCTCCTCTGCGTGATTGAAATACATCCGACCTGGAAGATAGCATATGCACCATTCTGCTTCTCAACCCCTCTACTTCTTGTTAATCATATATTAACCCATATGCGTGATTGGAAGAGATCTGACATGGGTGTTTAACATATGCAGTCTAAATTTGTCTACTCTCCTAATAATAGTCTGCTCACCTAAAGTCAGGAGTATCTTGGAAGTTCTTG
This sequence comes from Lactuca sativa, assembly GCF_002870075.4. Lineage (NCBI taxonomy): Eukaryota > Viridiplantae > Streptophyta > Magnoliopsida > Asterales > Asteraceae > Lactuca > Lactuca sativa. The sequence continues at coordinate 209,551,849 of NC_056627.2, read as the reverse complement.
ATTATCGGAGTATATCAGGAAGCGGGAAACGTGTTCTAGTATAACTAAAATTGAACATCAAATATGTTGTCTATACATCTCGTTGCTTAATTTAGGTGGACAACAATATCCTTGATCGTTGTCAGCTAAATGGCCCTTAGGAATTCTATCTAGGAACATAGGGTCAAATTTCTTGTCATTTGTTGTATGTCCTAAATTTTTCACAGTCTTCCGTGCTTAAGTGGACCACAATACCGTCGATTGACCAGATCTATTCATGAAGGCGGAGGTACCGATAAACACATTAAGGCTCTCAAATATATTTGATCCCAAACTCACAATATTAATATTAGCATCGAAAGGGTAAAATTAGTGTTAATTCATTTTAATTTCAATTTTATTTTCTTTTTATTTTTTATTTTATTTTGCCAAAAATGAAAATTTTAAAAAATTATTATTAGTTTAAATTTTTTAGTTTTTATTTTATTTTAATTTTTTTATGTCTTCAAAATGTTTTATTTTTTAAATTATTGATGTATTGGGTTTGGATTTAAAGCCTTTTCGGTTGCAGCCTATGGGTGGTGGACCGGGTTTGGATCCTGGTATAAATGCTCCTGTTCTCGGCTGAAAAACACTTTTTACCCTCTGTTTCTCTTTGCGGCCGTGAACACTTCTAGATCATCTCTTCACTGTTCATCGATTCATCCTTACTTGTGTTTTTCATCCAAAATTGTTCATTGATTAATGTAGGTATCATCAAGGTGATCACACTTATGCTAAATATACCAGAAATCGACTGCTTTTAATGGGTTTATTGGACTAAAAATCGATTTTCGGCAATGTGATGCGTTCACGACCTTTGAAGGGTTCACCGCCGTTAACGCGTTCATGGCCATCAAAATTGAAAGCCTAATTGCATGACCAATGAGAAAACTTGGTGTTTATTGATTGCCTCAATTGATGCAGGTCAAAATGGTTGACTTAAAATTCTCTAACTTTCACAACTTGTCGATTTTCTTGGTTGATCCACCTGCAGCTCACACTGAATTCAAGTCCATGGTTCATGGATTGAAGAAGTGTTGTATCGTTCATGCCCTCACATCCAGCCCTGTCATTTATCAAAGCTTAATCAAAGATTTTTGGAGCAATGTTGTCGTGCAAAAAGGTGAAGATGATTCTATATCCTTTGAGGCTATTGTCAAAGAAAATAAGATTTTGGTGACGGAACAAATTATTTGAGAGGTTTTGCAAATTGATGACCAACCTAGTTTTCCAAATGAGATTTTAATTGATCAAACAGAAACTATCATTGAACAGGTGGGGTATGAAGGGGTGTTTCCTCCTACCATCAAAAAGCTTCTGCCACCATATTGGAGATTCTTAGCTCACGTGTTCATGAGTTGCATTTCTGGTTGGATAGTTGGGGCAGATGAAATTTCCCTGCTCAATATTGGTGCAATCGCAGCTCTGGTCATGGGTCTGGAATTCAATTTCTCCAAATTCATTCTGAATGAAATGGTGGGGAATGTTGAAGGGAAGAAAAAGGAGAAATTTCTGATGTACCCAAGGTTTCTGCAACTGATACTAAATATCAAACACCCAGAAATCGAAAGAAGTGGAGATACACTTGATTTCAAATCCCTTGGCTCTAACACATTTGGGCTTATGAAGCAAAATCGAAAAGGGAAGTTTATGTTTCAGGGTAAATATCCATTGGTGAAATTTGGAAATTTTGGTGAAGTTGGTGATGCATCAGCCTCTGAAAGTTCATTTGGACGTATGGAAACAGAAGATGATGTGACTACTGTTTCTGATCATGAAGAAGAAAGAGTTCCTCCTGTCACAATTGTGGCAGAGGAACATGATCATTTGACGTTTGTGGAAGTACAAAGTGATTATATAAGGATGAAGATGCGGGAAATGATTTTGATGATGTTGAGGCTTTTGGTAATGATGATGATATTTTTGGTGGTAATGTGTCGGGTTTAAATGAAGATTTCAGTTTTGAGTTAAAAAACAACGATTACTGCCCGTTAAATGAAGACCTTGACTCCTTCTTTAACAATATCAATGATGTTTCTCAACATGCAATGGAGATAGGGGAGTTGAAGACATTCAAGAAGCGACGCCTCCTTCTACATAATAGATGGTCTGTACTTTTATTGATACGAATGCAGCATCTAGGATTCCTCCCCTTCATGTTGCTATTCCCACCTCTATGCCATTTGTGAGTGATCCAATTTTGACTCAAACCTCCCAACCTCTACTGAAAAGGAGAAGACATGATCCGAGGCCGAGAGTCCTTATTCAGGAGTAGGCCCCACCGACACAACCTGCAACCTCAACACCAGCTACTATTCCAACTGTATCAATTCAGGAAGGGCCTAGCACCATTTTTTAATCTGGGAGCTCGCCAGCTCCTGGAGGTTCCTTCCTCCCAAGGCTTGCGCACGACATCGCCTCTAAGAGGCTTGTAAGGGTCTTGGTTGAGCAAGAAGCAACATGCCTTCCTCCTCGCGGAAAGGGAACATCAATTGAGGAAGGCAACTTAGGGGGAGTGGACCCTTCTGTCCAAAAGCTCAAAGAGGATGTCGGAGCATTACAACAAACAATTATTTAGAAAGATATTTTGATAGGAAAGCTCGACATTCGAGTTTCTAATCTTGAAAAGGAAGTTGAACCAAAGTCAAAGAAAATATATGATCTCCAAACTCACCTTGGAGCATTGATAGTGTGCTATTATGATTTGAAGAACAAATTGGCATCTGAGTTTGGAGATAAGTTCAAATCAACAATAGCTGAATCTATCGCCAATGAAGGTCTTTCTAGTGCCCCTGTCCAGACTACTCAACATGACAACATCGTGGATTCACCACCCCTCGGAACCATTAGGATTGTCAGTCAATTTGAAAATGAACCTGCCCAGGCCAACCCTCGAATCACCATCAGACAAGCTAAGAGAAAGGTTGCTACTGAGAAGAAAGAATGATGGATTTTCATGCGGAACTCTAATAAGAACCGCCGTGCAGACCAGCCTCAAATTACGGTAACTGATCTTGAAAAGCGAATGTTCAGAGACAAATTTGGGAATCGATCAGGAATCAAAATGCGGGGATTTCACAGTGACTTAAATTTGTGGGTGGTGAAGCGGAACCATGGCAACATTGAATATTACAAGGATAATCACGACTTTAGCTCCTGGAAAAAATTCGATGTAACAGAACTTTCAGAAGCTCCATTCCACAATCCTTCTAAGGACCCAAAGGCCTTTAATTTCAAACACTTTCTAGAAAGGCAGGTTAAAGAAAATTTTGTTGGAATGAAAACTGCGGATTCACTCATTAGAAGAGACAAGGAGGTGCTTGATCCCAGAACCAACGAGCCAATGAAGATAGTGATGTGGACTCCGACTAAACAGTTGAAATAAATTCCTATTCCTCAACATTTCCATGAAGGATATTTGGACTGTATGGAATTTTGGTCTTTTGATGAGGTCACAGCCACAAAAGCAATCAAGTTCACTAATAGCGATATTGTTCTTCGTCTTGTTGATGCTAAAGATCTTTTTGCGGTTCAGGGAGCGAGATATACACACCTTGGCTCGACATCAAATTATCTACAAAATGAAGATGATCGAGCCAATGGCCAAAGATTTCACAAGCATGGTTGCTAAAATTATTGAAAAGAGGCTATAGATGGGGGCTATGGTAAAATCAGACATGATGTTCAATTAGACCTAAGTACATGCTAGTCCCAAACCAAGGGGGAGATTGTTAGGACATACTTATATGTGGTTTGGGCTAGGAAACTATTTGTATAGGTCTTAATAGGGTCTTGGTCTTTTTATGTATGTTTTGGTGTTGTTTGAGGTTGTGAAGGCATTCACGGCCATGAATGGGTATACGGCCGTGAACACGTGTTCGGCCGTGAACCTTGTTCACGGCCAGTCTGTCCCTATATATTGGTGTATGTCAGATTGTGTCAGTAGCCTGGCCAGAGAGTGTTCACATTGTATGTGTGTGTTGTTAAGGTGTACCAGACGTGTTTGCGGCCCAACAATAATACGTGTGCATTGCTTGATCAATTTCTTCTTCTTCTCTGTTCTGTTCTTGTTTGCTTGATTGTTATTGTTTGATCACTAGTTTGGTTCCTGGATTTGGGACTTTATAGGGGTAGCCTAAAGTTGTGATATTTCACTAGAGTATTTTGCTGCAATGTATTTCTTATACCATGAGAGAGTTATCAGTGGGGACTGAGATGTATCAGGACAAGGGTATACCTTAGTTGAGTATAGTAAGGCATATTTTAGCAGCAATTCTAAGTAGTCAAGAGGAATATATCGGGGCGGAGCCCCTTGTTGTTTACATTGTATATCGACTGTGAGAGTGAGGCCCCTTGCTTTTATGATAACTCACACAATGGAATGTTAGTTGAGGAGTCAGGAGATGTGGTGTGTGATAGTTCATTGTTTTCAGGAAGAGAGTCGTAACAAATTCTGGACAGTCGAGATGTCCAGTGAAGTGTTGGTATGAGAATTGGGGTGACTATAGGCAGTCACATTGAGAGGATTTCGAGGTATTCATCCGACATTCGGGATACTCAGAGTTAATTGGTCATTATCCTAGAGGTCATCGAGTGTTGCATGGTATGCCCCAAGAGGCGGGGATGGTGTAATTGGTGAGCTAGTTCGTAGTGAGGTTTGTGCGACATGCCAAGTGACGATGGTTCGAACCCTAAGTGGGGGAGAACTAGGTATTTACATTGGAAGGATTATTAATCTGTTGAAGTGGCAGATCCGAGAATTGAGTTATAGGGATTTGCAGTCTGGATATATGGGATTTAGGATTTGAGGTAATCAAGGCAAGGTGCAGAGTGAGATGATGCATGTTGTATGTGCTCAGGGATTAATGATTATTTTCAGGGCAGTCAGCCAATGTTCGGGAATCTTCTGCGATCAGTGTTCCTTTCGGGTTTGCCGATATTCAAGTTTAGTTTCAAGACGATTGGATCCTTGAGGCCGAGTTCCGATTGTTAAGAGATTTTATAGTTCGAGGTATAGATTGATATCTACACACTAGGAGGGGAAACAGTTGAATTGTCAATCAACTTTAGAGTCGGTATGAGTAGTTTTCGCATGGACTTGATCAGTAGAGGATGGGGCTTTGGAATGTAGTCAACGAGTTCTCAGTCATTGACAATTCCTCTATATTTCAAATCGTGAGTTGGAGTACTTCAAGGCTTCGAGTTGTGTGAGTGGAAGATTAGTGGTTGTGGCAAGACATCGTGAGATTCTGTGATGGTATATCGTGGCATACGAGTACGATGCCCTAAATTATGGGATTACTATGAGACTTGGGTTTGTCAGAAGGAAAGTGGAATACCAAGCGACTATATTTTCAGATGTGAGACCATCAGTTAATTGTCATCGGTCGGGGATTTTCTAAGGGTGTAAACTATACTGGGGGAAAGTGCCTTGTCAACGAGAATCTTCATCAAGAGTAGTGGTGCATAATATGGGTAGGTATGTGCACCTATCTATATTGGGTCATGGAGTATGAGTTAGTGAACTCAGTATGGTGATGACTTGAGGATGAGATTGTGAGATGATAAGAGAGGAAATGGATTCGGGTGGGAGTAATCACTCAGGACAGTTAGGGGAAACCATGGGGTTGAGCCCAGGACAAGTGGTAGAGAGTATTGTAAGATTACGAGGAGCCGTAGCATCCATGATTCAGTGAGAGATAGTATTGTAAGACTACGGGGAGCCGTAGCATCAATGAGTCAGTGAGAGAGGGTATTGTAATACTGCGAGGAGTCGTAGTATTCATTAGTCAGCGAGAGAGTGTTGTGGGACTGCGAGGAGCCGTAGTATTCACTAGTCAGCGAGAGAGTCTCGTGGGACTGTGGGGAGCCGTAGTATTCACTAATCAGCAAACGAGTGGTGTGGGACTGCAGGGAGCCATAGTATACACTAGTAAGTCAGAGAGATTCTACAAGACTGTAGGGAGCCGTAGCATTCACTAGGCAGCGTGTGACATAAAGTTGTTATTAGGCTTGAGTAGCCTTGTCATTTGAGACTTCGAGAATCTGGTGGTCGGATCAGGTGTGAGACTGGGGTCTCAGTGATGGTCGGGAACCATTATATCCCGATTTAGGGAAGGGGTTGTCGCCAGTTGGAAGGATTGAAGTGTAATGCACGAAGTAGATCCTCGGATCTTGGGGCATGAGTTGAGTATCGGATGGAATTTGAGCGAGTTCAATTCCGTTGTAGAACCAGACTCTTGCGTTTGAGTTTGGCTCTGTCCATAATGAAGATAGGCATGGTGGGAATTTTAGATTTTCAGATGGATTTCATTCGAGTGGTTATGGTTTCCACCTGATGTTTTGTACCTGGGTAGGTCGGTTCGTGGGCATGGGAAGGACCATAGTGCACATGGAGAATAGAAAGGGGCAAACGATAGAGGTCAGAAGTGATGAATAGCTACAGATCGGTTGTAACATTTGCTTGAGGTAAATCGAATTTAGTGATTGCGTGTACAATGTGATTGAGTGAGATAGTTTCGTTGGATGGAACGGCGGTGGGGGTCGTATTGCCGAAAGTGTTAAGGGTAGCTTGTGACAGTTCCACTTTTGGATGGGGATTTGACCATGTATCTGGATTTGGTGTTCAACATTGGAAGATGGAGGGAGTTATGGTCATTCAGTTCAGAACCGAAGCTAAATCATCCTTGGATTTGCGTTGGGATGGTTCAGTTTGATGGAGGCCAGACCCTGTGTATCGTTTCGGTTTCCTTGTGGATCAGTAAGGTGCTTGATCTTCCTTGGGTTGGAAGTTTATGATTGGTTGGTGGTCTTGAGGAGATCATAGTATGTTTTGAGTATCGGGTTATGCTTCAGAGCACAAGGGTTAGTGAAGGAGTGGCTCGAACTTTTATGAACCTTGGATTTGGAGTTTTGAGGCGGTGATGAGTTTCCCGAAGCGTAGGGCTTCTCAACACCCTTACGGACAGAAAGTATCGGAAAGCAATGAGATAGTACTCAAGACGACGGAGCAAATCCAACAGGTTAGGCAGAGGTTACTGACGGCCTAGAGTTGCCAGAAGAGTTACACAGACCGGAGACGCTCCGAGCTAGAGTTCCAGGTCTAGTATTTTGTCTTCCTAAAGGTATCCCCATGAAAAGGGGTGATCCGATTTAGGAAGCGGGGCAAGCTGGGTCATAGATGCATCGGTCCTTTCAAAGTGATCACTCGAGTGGGTAAGGTAGCTTATCGGTTAGAGCTTCCTACAGAGTTGATCCAGATTCATAACACCTTCCATGTGTCCTAGTTGAGGAAGTGTGTAGTTGATGAGACGACAGTGGCCCCTTTAGAGGACATTCAGGTTGATTACCGCCTGAACTACATTAAGAAGCCGGTGACGATTTTGGATAAGAAAGTGAAGGTCCTGAGGAATAAAGAGGTGCCCTTGGTTCAGGTTCAATGGAAGCATCGAAAAGGATCCGAGTGGACTTGGGAGTCAGAGTCCGAGATGCATGAGCAGTACCCAGAGTTATTTTCTCAGGATGACTTCGAGAGCGAAGTCTGATTCTAGTGGCGGAGAATTGTAACATCCTGACTCTTAGGTATAATATTTAATTCAGTTATATTCATTTTCTCAGGGTGACTCGATGAGTTGAAGGTCCCAACTCGCCGAGTAGAGATGAAGATAGTCGTGTGCTTTCTAAAGTATACTCGACGAGTTAGAGGACCCCAACTCGACGAGTAGGTGTTGAGTGAGAAAACCCTAATTTTCAGGGTTTGTGTCCTATTTAAGAGACCTTAAATGTTCATATCTGCCTCCCTTGTCACCTTAGAGCTCTGTGAGAAACCCTAACCGTGTGCATGTGCTTGTGTGTATGAGAGAGAGCGGGAGAGAGGGAGAAGCTAACTTTGGGTGTTCTAGTTCATATTTGGAAGACGATTGGAGAGAATTAAGCCTTGGAACGAGAAGAGGATTTTGGATCAAGAGTTTTTCTGTGCTAGCTTTAGCTTGAAGGTGTAAAAAGCTACCACCTTGAGCAATTCTTTTGATATATCTCCTTCTAAGGAGTTTTAAGGTATTTTCCCCCTTATCTTGTGGTTCTTGAGTTGATGGAACTTGTCATGGAGTTGAGACTCCAGATCTGGAAAAATGAGGTCCCATGAGCCCAAAGATCCAAGCTTTATCAAGCTTTGGGCAAGTCTCCATCATGAAACCCTTTATGGAGCTTGTTTTGGCATTTTTAGGCCTAGATGCCATGCATGAATGTAAAGCTTGCAGCTTTACATGATAAGTGAGCCTTAGAAGGTTAGATCTAGAGTATGAGACATCATTTCTACCTAAAAACATGTGAATGAGGAAATAGCCTGAAGGGACTCAACGAGTCGGTGAGCTGACTCGACGAGTCAATTAGGATTTTCCCCAACGAGTCTTGATACGTTGTAACTCGGGGAGTTGATGAGACCGCTCGACGAGTTAAGTTGGAGTTTTCCTAATTTTCTGAACACAGGAGGAACTCGATGAGTCGCATAGGTGCACTCGACAAGTTGAGTCAACATGGATTGTTGACTTTAGTGTTGACTTCCATTAACTTTTAGGGTTGGGTCAAGTTGTGGACTATAGAGAGCTTGGAGGGGTAAAATGGTCTTTTACCCTTTTTGGAGATTTAGTAGAGGATTTAGCTTAACATTTTATATAACTGTTAAGTAGAGATGATTACGATACGTGTAGGCGGAGTCTAGACCAGCCGTTCGAGTATGGGATATATTGCTTTACTCTGCGAGGTGAGTCTTCTCACTATACTTACCTGAGTGGTAATACTATGCGACCAGAGGGTCCTATTTGAGTTATCGACCAGAGGGTATTGTACGCTTATATTGAGTTATGTGATATCATGCATTATATCTTTGTGATTTATGATGTATATTATTTTGTGCTTTATTGAGTTAGGACCGGAAGGTCCAAACCGAGCTGTGAGACCTGAGGGTCTTCACTGAGACACATTGATCGGAGGGTTTTTGTCACACCCCCAAACCGAATTGGCGAAAACATTCGGGGGCGGAGGATGTCATATACAGTATCATAACAATGCATAATAGTAAACAAGCAACAACATCATCCATTGCATTAATAGTATAATTCAATACAAGTGTGTTATGTGCAATAATAATAAGACACCAAAAATGAGTAATCAAAATAAAGACGAGTCTCGAAAGTGCTCCCTCTTATCAAAAACTGTCATCTGTACCTGTCTACTGGTGATCGGAGAATACAAGTTATTTTGAAAGAGAGGATCAACATTTAAGCTGGTGAGTTTATAAGTATTTAGTGTCAACTGTCGTATAAGTTTGAAGAAAGTGTTTGTAAATGTTTTTAGTGAATGTTTGTATCTTCGAGAAAATCCTATATTTTCTACTAGAAATGTAGCCTTCTACCAAGGCCTGAATGTTCTGCATTTGGTTTGTTTGTAAAAGTGAGTGTTTTTCCCAAGTATGACTATCATTACCAAAATATAGTTTACATTTTCGTTTATGTGAGAAGATCACAAAGTGAATGCAATGGGAAAATAATGATGTATTGTAGTATTTGTATATAGTAACTACTATTGTACTAAGTACCTTAAACGAATTGTTAATTAAGGTATAATGTGATATGATTGTAACCATACTTGATCGACTAGAAGAAAACACGACGCTCAAAGACGTCGAAATGTTATGACATTCGTCACCCGTAGACCTACAGGTCCCACTGTAGCTAGCAGCAAGGTGTAGGATGGTCAATCCAATATAGATCTATACACAAATTCGCGCTCTCCCTCCAGGAGACTCTGATTTCAAAACGTGACACAGTAGTAGATTTCCATGCCATGAAGCACCGGCTCACATTAATGTTATAGTATTCTTGTATTTGTATAGTATGCTCTATCTGTTCTAGTGTAATGTATGTTCCTTTTGTATAATGTGTAGTATGTTCTCTTTGTATAGTGTGTTCCTCCTTGTTTCTCATTATAGTATGTTCTTTTTATTTCTCGTTATAGTATGTTTGAACTGACTCTTGTATGTTTCATTGTACTAGAAATAGTGAGTAGTAATCTCCTAAACTATACATATTATAGTTTACTAGTAATGTTGTTTGAATGACTGAGTATGTTTGTACACCTTTGTTACCCAAAGGCATTGAACTAATGTAAGAACTTTTATATCTATACATATATACATAATATATAACTAAGATTCAAATGACATTCGGACAAACAACCGATACCCTAAGTCCACAACCAAACAAGGAACAGGAAATAAAGCGAGTTATCATTCCTAAGCCCTTTCAATCTTATTTATATAAATATATCTGTATAGACATGATTTTGACAATATATAAGTTTAAAAGAGTTTGATAAAGAGTTTAGCATATAAAAGAGTTTGATGAAATGTTTTGAAATAGTTGTTTGATAACACCGTTTTGATGTATAAGAAATCCATATGTTCGATAGTTATTAATCACATGTGATTGATATAATAACTATAATGTTTCAACTTGTATTACCCCCCCCCCCCCCCCCCCGCCGCCATAAAAGCGCTTAAAATCATTTAAAAGGTAAGTTATGGGTATGAACTCACCTGTAGTGAGTGATTCGAATGAAATATCGAAAAAGGATGTTGGGTGTCAAGTGAAGTCACGAGCATAAACGGATCCTATTAAGCATATAATGACACATATATGTATTATGTATATAATTAGTGTATATAACAACTAATCATGATAGAGAACCACCTTAGGGACTAGGAAACACTTGGATTGAAGTGTTATAATCACATATGATTGCATTAAGGGGGTTTACGGCCATACAAAGGGGTTCACGGCCATTGAGTTTACGGCCAAGGTGTTTACGGCCAAAGAAGTTTGCGGCCATGGGAATTTATGGCCTTATCTAGCATGCATTAAGTGCTTACGATCCTAGGTTTGGACATAAAGTGAGTTTGAGGCCAAAACATGCACTAACACAAGGGTTTACGGCCATACAAGGGTTTACAGCTGTAAACTCTTGATGTTCATGCACTTTATGATGTTTCAAGGATAGAAATCAAGTGTTTGTCAAGCCTAACTAGAAGATAGAAGAGATACATACACTTTTGGAGGTTCCTAGGGAGTTCACGGCCCAAGAACAAGTGTGTGTTCTTGGTGAAAGTTGATGAACCTAAAGATCTAACCCAAAAAGATAAATTTTATGGATGAAATCATGGATCTTCACTAGATAAAGCAGTGTATCAACTAATCAATGGAAGGAATACTTACATTTTTGGAAGATCAAGGTGAAAAGCTTGATGACAGTTGAGAGAGAATTGAGTTGCTTGTGTTGGAAGTGTGAAAAGTGGGGAAAAATGAAGGAATATCATATATGAGGGAGGAGTTCATGGCCAACCAAGGGTTTACAGCCGTAAACTCCAATACTTGGAGTTTTCCATCTTGTATGTTGCACACTGAACTCTAGAAGATACTTCCTAACACCCTATCCTTGAAGTTATTGGGCTTAGAACACTCAAACAGGCACTTAACAAGGCTAAAAGATAGCAGAAACAAGTCTGACTTTGATTAAATTGAATGTTGTACAAGATAGAAATTTCGGGTTGTCACAGTTTTTATCAAGATATAGCCATGAGAGGCTAATGATATGTGTGCAGTATTTTAGGGAACTCATTAAGTTTTGTGCTTACCTGTTGTGTGATATGTGTTTCAGGTACTTCTCAAGATCACGGGAAGACGCCGACTTGATTGTACACACCAGTTGGAGATTTTGTTTTTCAAGATTCTAGGATATTACCAAACATTGTTGACTTGTGTTTGACAATTTAAACATTTGCATTTTTTTTGGAGAAATGTGATAATGAGATTATGTGATTTAAAATAGAAAATTTTATTTGAAAACTTACGGTATTACAATTCAATCCATTGAAAAGAAATCACAAAATAAGTTATAATTACAACAAATACATTTAACAATAAGTTATATGTTTATTTCTAGTTCTAACCATAGATGATTTTATATGTTTTTTGAATATTGATTTTTTGAACTGTACCTTTGGAAATAACAACACTTCTACTGCCTTCGATATTTTTTTTGATTTTTGAACTTTTTTCGAACATAGTTTCTTTTGAAATCTTTATCTGTGAAAATATAAACAACAACTTACATCAAAAGCCACCACAAACAAACATAAACAGATCAACTCTAAACGAGAAAATCATCAAAATCAAGTAAAAATGACAAAAAAAAACTACTGAATCAAAACAAAAAACATCAATATCAACATAAAACTGCATTTAACTAATTAATACAAACATGCATTATCAATAAAATGAAAAATCGCTCGCATTCTAACCTTTCATTTCGATTAACGAAGATGCGACTTCGTTTATATTTTCTCCTGAAGACATTTACTGCTTTTTCAAACTTAATTTGAACAACTAAGAAACGAAAACTAGGGCAAAATGCGATAAAGAAAGAAAAAGAGGGTTTTCGTAAGAGTTCCCAGTGAGATTTTGATTGAGAAAGAAAAGAATGGTATACGCGGTTACAGTATCGTAGCCTTCAAAACTAATATGAATCTTTGTAAAATTACAACAATAGCCCTGCAATCGTTATTAACGTCGTTAATTTAATAAGTTACCAATGTATTTACAATTATGCCACCACCACATTTAGAAACAAAGATCATAACATCAAAGGGTTATCCATTTATCTCACAATCTCTAATTTTTTATTTATCTCAAAAGAACGGACATCTATATATATATATATATATATATATATATATATATATATAGGGTTAGGTTATTTTGTTTTAAGTAATTATTGTGCGTATATAAGGAGAATTCTGGACCAATAGATAAAAATAATAAATGACTATGATTTCAATGGTCTATGATATTACAATGGAATATCATATACCATAATATCACTCAAATTTAATTAAAAAGGTATTTTAGACAATTAACTATATTTAAAAAATGAAATTTTCGAATTTGAAGGGATAATTATGATTTTAAAAAAATATAATTTAAATTCAATTTTAATTTAATTTATAATCATAACCAATTATAACTTATTTTATTCTGTCGGAATGTGATTATGTTAGAATGAAATTATGTTAGAATGACAGTTTATGACATCCTTTAAGAATACATAAATAAGAAGAATACATAAATAAGAATAAAACATGAATAAGTACATTATGAAACAATATACAAAACCGATTCTTAAACTAATAATATATCAAATAATAACATTTTATGATTGTGATATAAAAAGAACATTCTTGAATAATAATAACATTCTGAAAGAATAATAAGTGTAATTTTTAAAAAAAACAACAACATTCTTAAATTGTGGGTATGATCAATCTTTGATTCATTCTTCACGTCGTTCCTATAAGGTCTTCAAGCAATTCCTATCACAAATGCATAAAAACATCGAAATCCAACAAAAAACACTAAATCATTCTGACAGAATAATATTGCTAAGATTTCTTTTATACATTCTGACGGAATACATTCTACTATAAAACACTATTGTTCTCCATATTTTCTTTCTTCTCAACGTGAATGACAAACTCTTCAAAATCTAAAAAGAAAAAAAAACCCATCAAAATATAACAAAAACACTAATCCACTAAACGAACCGACAAAATATATGACATTTTAATAAACAAAAAAAATTCTAAAAGAATCATTAAATCTAAAGTGCAATTACTATTTAATTATATATATATATATATATATATATATATATATATATATATATATATATATATATATATATATATATGACATTTTAAATTTTTGCATAATACATACAACATAGTAAATTAGCAAGTTGTAATTCTGAAAAAATAATTAGGGCAATAAAATATGATTATAAAACAATTTATTTGCAACGTTGGTTGGGTCAGACAATTCATCAAACACTTGGCGTACGAAACTAAAAGTGAGAATACATTTGATTCTTTGAGAAATACACACAGTAAAACGAGGGATGTCATAATTTTTTTTCTTTTCTTCTTTGTTCCTACCTAACCGAAGTAAAACAAACCACAATTCTTTTGTGTGTCTTAAGCCCAAAACAAAAGGCATTTAATCACAATTTAACTTGCACAACCTCATGAATAGTGAAGAATTGCTTGACCACTTATTGAGTTTGAAAACCAATTTCAAGGTGAAAAACAAGTAATGCATAAATTGAAAACTAACAGTATGAGGTGGATTGATATTGAAAGAAAATAAATATCTGACTTTCACTCTTTTAACAACCTCTCACTAATTATTTTACCAAAAATCAATATAATAGCTATATGTCTAAAACAAACCCCCAAACAATCCAAATCAATAAAAATGACCTAATAAACTCAAATGTTTCTTCTACGCCATGCATTCTGAAATAGTTAGATTGTTTACGGTTCAATGAACTTGAAGATAATTTCTAAATGTTAACAGAAATGAGTGAAGTAATAAACACACCTATTTTTTTCTCCGTCACAATCTTCTTTATTGTCGGCGCCAAATCAACCTTATGAAACAAGAAGCAAGTAGGCGGAGGCCAGGAAACCAACAATAACTGGACCGGTGGCCGAAAAAATGGTAAGAAACCAAGGGCAGGGGGAATTGTTGCAGATTTGCATAAGAACATTGATTCTGAAACCAATACTTTCTTTTCAATCAAAATCAAAATCACCACCAAGGCCATGAAAATCGATTTCACAGAGGGTGGCTCGGTGGAATATACAAACAAAACCCTACAGATGGTGATGATCGATGATTTTTGAGGATGATCGTTTGAAAATAAAGAGGGGAGAAGACTAGGTTTTAGGAAGTTAATTAATTATCATAATTAAATATGCAAAAATTACTATAATACCCTTAAATAAATTATTTAATGATTTATTATTTCTTAAACTCTCATTGGTGCATACATACACACAATAGTTGCTAAAAACATTTGAAACCTATATATATATATATATATATATATATATATATATATATATATATATATATATATATATATATATATATAGGGGAGCGTTCAATCGAGAACATTTCTTATCGCGAGAACATTTGAGAACAAATTTGAACCACACAATTTTTTTAATTAAAATTATAAAATAATATTCATATAATCAGAAAAAAGTTACAAACAATTAAAAAACTCACTAACTAACACCACTCACCACCCACCACCACTACCTACCACTCGCCACCATCACCCACCACTAACCACGACCTACGACCCACCACCCATCACTACCCACCACCACCACCCACCTACCACAACCATCACCCACCCACCACCACCCGCCACAAAAAAAACTGTATTTTTTCAAAAAAATTACAAGTTTTTAAAAGAAAGCTACATTTAAAAAAACTAAAAACAATTTAAAAAAAAAAAAACTGCATTTAAAAAAGAAACTGCAATTTTTTCAAAGAAACTGCATTCTTTTTTATAAAAAAACTAAATTTTAGGTGCATATATGTATATTTTTTCAGATGTATATATTCATATTTCTTATACTATAATATTCGTAAGTAAATAATAAAAAATCTCGTTTTTATTAATTAATCTATAAACATAATAGTACAAGAATTTTATTCGATACAAAATAAAATATAATAAATAAAAATGCTACAAATTTCAAAGCGTTTTTATGTCTTCATGTCAATATTTCCTTATTTTCTTCAATTTATCATTTTTCACCTCTTCAATATTCACCAGAATTTCATCCAAATCTACAAGAAAATTATAAAAAAATTGATTAATGAAAAAACACTCACAAAAATACATATGTGATTTTCATGTGATTAACATATGAATCACATGCGATTCACATATGAATCACATGCGATTCACGTATGAATCATATTTACATATGACATCTTATGTAAATCACATGTGATTTACTTATGAATCACATGTGATTCAAATGTGAATCATATGTGAATCACATGTGATTCAAATGTCAATCAGATGTGATTTACAAGTGAATCACATATGATTTACATGTGAATCAAATATGATTTACATGTGAATCAAATGTGATTAGTATGTGAATTACATGTGATTTTCATGTGAATAACATATAAATGTGTACATATATATGTAATTCATATATAATTCACTTGTGCTTTATATGTGAGTCACATATTATGTTGAGTTTTGAGCAATCTAACACTCCTAAGTGTACATGCAACCCTAAATACCTTGGATCTATGTTTTCTCTATTATACATGCAAATATCAACTTTCCAAGGTATTGTTCTATTCTAGCATACAAAACTTTGAATAACACAAGTTAGAATAACATACCTTTTGTTGGTGCTTGTCTTCATGAAGCTTGAGTGCCTAGTGCCCCAAGTGTGACACCTCAAATGGTTCACACAACACCATAAGCACTTGGAATAACTTAGAGAGAAATTTGAACACTTCAAGAATCGACTTACCCTCCATGCATATCTAGTGGCCGATTTCTCACATCAATAAGATGCTTATATAGTTGTTACAATTAGGGTAAACCCTAATTGTCATGGCTTTCCATTTCCTTGGATCCATGGGTTCAAATACACCATGGAGCATCTAATGGGTTTGAGCCCAACTTGATAATCCATGGAGCATTAGCCCACTATATAAGTATGGATGATTTACACAATCAACCCATATATTTAATTAGTCTTCTTTTGATCACATAATTAATTCTAAATCAATTATTGATCAATACTAATTAAATAATCTTATTAATATATTAGAACTTATAATATATTAATAAACCTTAAGTGTTATTTCTCTCATTTTAGTCTATCCAAGTGCATGATGCCATGCAACCCAAATGGACCATGCCGGGTCGGGTCAAGTCTTACCAATTATAGTTATGGACTTAGGCATTAATCCAACACATTATTCATATATGATTTACATGTGATTAATATGGGGATAATGACTTAAAAGGGTAATATATTTTTTGATTTGTACACATTTAGTCACTAACTTTTTTTTCGTCCACATTTACCCCTTCAACTTGTTAAACTGTACACATTTAGTCCTTATGACCGGCTACTCCAAGTTAGCCGGTAAAAAGGACTTAATAGGGTAATATATTTTTCACTTTGTACACATTTAGTCCTTAATATTTTTGTATATATTTAGTCCTTAATATTTTTTTTGTTGCAAAATAAGTAATTTTTGTTTTTGTACTCATTCAACACTTATAAATGATTTCTTTAGGTTTTTCTCACATCTTAAGTAGGATAGCCAAATGGTGGTGAGATAGGTTGAGGTGGTCCTGCTATATGTTGTAGGCCAAGATATCTGGTGTTGATCGGCTGTAAGCTGCACGCACGGGAGGCTCGAGAAGAGCAGTTGGGTTAAGGCGACATGCTGACAAACGCTGGGTATTCCAATCCGATGACTGATTGGACATGTTGTGTGTTGGCATTCCAGTCGGATGACTGATTGAGCCAAGATATTCCAATATGATGAGTGTGGGTTCGTTATGCATGATAATACGTTTGTTATATCGGGTATTTTGGGGGAAATTTACTAAACTTTATGCTTACGCAATTGTTTATGTTTTCAGGTTCTATCGTTGATCGTGGGAAGGCGAAGGAATGACTGTACACACTTATCAACAGTATTGAGGATTTCGTGTTTCTTATATTACTCTGATTTTCGATAAATTTTGGAATAAATGTTTTTTCTTAATAATGAATTTATAAGTAGGGAGTTTTGCCTTATTTAAAAATGAAAATTTTTTGTTGTAAAAATGAGACGTTACACATAAACATCAACAGTCGCACACACTTCATCAATGATTGTCTCACGTAAGATATCGTGAGAAAAAACTAAAGAAATAATTCATAACTACTGAGTACAAAAACAAAAATGCCTTATTTTGAAAAAAAAAATATTAAGGACTAAATGTGTAAAAAAAATATTAAGGACTAAATGTGTACAAAATGAAAAATATATTACCCTATTAAGTCATTTTCCCGGCTAACCTAGAGTAACCGGTCATAAGGACTGAATGTGTACAGTTTAATAAGTTGAAGGGGTAAATATGGACGAAAAAAAGTCAGTGACTAAATGTGTACAAATCAAAAAATATATTACCCTTTTAAGTCATTATCCCGTTAATATGTGAATCATATGTGATTTACATGTGAATCACATATGATTTGCGTGTAAATCACATGTGATTTACATGTGAATGACATGTAAAATGCTACTTTTTCATTGAGGCATTTCATCGAACACTTGGTGTTCATAAAAAATCTATACAAATATCAACTTTACTAGCTATTGTGATTGTGTGTGTGTAATTATAGAGATAAGAGTAACCACCAGCAACATTGATAAACTCTACAAATATCAACTTTACTAGCCGAAGAGTTCACAAATCCATTCTGATGTATTATGTGCAGATAATATATTGAGTTATTGAAGGGTACCAAGGTCTAAAGTGGAATAAAAGGAAAAGGAGAAGACAGAGACTGCATATTCTTGTAAAATACCTAAATCGAATTGCGATTCAGATAGAATGTCTCTTATGATGTGAGATTAAGTATCAGACACTTGATTTGTCGTTCATCATAAGCTTAATTTCATGATAAAATCGAGTCTATTTAGGTTGAAAAACACAGGTGTATAGACTTGAAGGAACCCTAACCGAAAACTCCCATCGATCGTGTCTGTAGAGATCAACTCCGATGTCGATTGGGGGTTATGGAATAGATAGTTAATTATGAGCTCGACGTCGGTGGGTGAAATCGGAAATCGACTGGTTTGGCAGAGGTCCGGTGACCTCAATGGTTGTCTGGTGGCCTCAATGGTGGTCTGGTGAGAAACGATACGTCTAGATAGAATGGTGGGGTAGGGGTGGGTGAGATATGTTTTTTTTTTAATTATAAAATTGTTCTCAAATGTTTTCCATCTAAAAAATGTTCTCATTTGAACACACACACACACACACACACACACACACACACACACATATATATATATATATATATATATATATATATATATATATATATATATATATATATATATATATATATATTGGAAAAGTGAATATACATTTAAGCCCCGCCTAAGCTTAGGTACTAAATCTCATGAAACTACATTATTTTCTTAGCTAAAGATTGCGATTTGGGATCACAATTACTACTTGAGCTGTAAATTCAGAATTGATACAATAATTTTGATAACAAAGCAAAAATATTAATTATCTTTGACCTTCGTGATGATGGGAAACACCAATGTTGACTGGGGTGAAGTGATAAACGATAATGAAGGAAATAAAACATGAATTATTAAACGATAATGGAAGAAAGAAATGCTATGAGGATGGTATATTTACTAAGTGAAATCCGAACCGGTTACATTACTAAGTTAAAACGACATATTTAGAGGTTTAATAGCTAAGCTTAGGTAGGGCTGTAATGTATATATATATATATATATATATATATATATATATATATATATATATATATATATATATATATATATATATATATATATATGTGTGTGTGTGTGTGTATGCGGATGTCTTTAACATGTAGAATTTGGTTTATGGATTTTGTTTTCTAGAATACATGTCGATGAAGAAAATCTAAGAAAACATAGGAAAATAAAGTGCATGTGAGTCAAGACTTCCGGATACCAAGAAAATGGTGTCCGACATCACACACTCGAATAATTCAACAATTTATCTCTTTTTGTGTTCTTTCTCTTTTGCCCACTAACCAACTCAAAATACTTGAGCACAAAACAAGTAGCAAAATTTCATCATGTGATAAAATATAAATATAAACCTTTAATAAAAGAAATAAAATATAGCATCCAAAGTTTACTTTTGATATCATATCCGAAATTTATTTATATATAAATTCTCTGATTTATGAATTTAATTCAATCAACACTCCACCATCTTTGCCCTCTTGTATGCGTTCCCAAAAAGTGAAGAACCCTAACTAATTCTCTCTCTCCCTCACTGTCCTTCCTTTACTCTTCCCTTTAAATATATCCCCATTTGCTAAATTAGCCACTTTCTTGATCAAGCTTTACTATAATTTAAACATAGGTCTCCCTTATAGAGTAATGTAGCTCTTTCTTTCACTGTTGTTGACTTTGGGAATCAAATCTCTTTGCTATGTTGTCATCTATGGTGGATTAGTGAAGATGGTGTTTTATCTGATTTGATTCTTTTCTTGGATCAATGTGAGTAAAGTTCTTATCTTTTTCATTTGGGTTTGATTTAAATGATTTTATCTCTACTGGGTTTTATTAATTAAGTGAAAAAGTGAAGTTCACAATAATCTTTTTTTGATTCTTATCGTCGTCATCAATACGTACATATATATAGTATTTATTTATATATATAAATATACACATATATGTATCTGTGTTTGTAAATGTGTGAATATAATATGCAGGTTGATCACATGGGTTATCAGATGCAAATGAAAGAATCCGTTTCAGATTGAATCAAACTGGTAAACACTCGAAATCTCCTTCTTTCTCTTGTTCTTGATAAATTTTATTACTTTCTAATCTTTTTTTTTTTCTAATAAATGATGTATCATTGTAGGAGGTTGATGATAATTGATAACTGAAGATATGTTTACAATTATAATTTTATTTAGTCTTTTTATTATTGGGGAATCAGAGATTTATATCGTAACAATTGAAGGAGAGCCTGTTATAAGTTACACTGGTGGCGTTAGTGGTTTCGAAGCCACTGCTGTTGAAGCCGATGAGACACTTGATGTCACTAGGTTCGTGTTCTTGAAATTATTTTTCAAAATTTCCAATTCCTTCACATTAAAAAATCCCAAAACTTTATCGTATTCTAGATTTTTCACTTAAAATGTTGCAATTATGATTATTTTAACACTTGAATCTTTTTTTTTTTGTTAGTGATTTGGTTTCATCGTATTCCCTCCACCTGGAATCGAAGCATGATTCTCTTCTTGAAACTTTGTTTGATGAAGGGACTTACAAGAAACTGTATAGTTACAAGCATCTTATCAATGGGTTTGCTGTTGACTTATCTCCCGAACAGGTCAAAATCAGGACTTTTTGACTTTTAATTGTATAGTATCGTATTTTCATTTATTTATTTGTTTATTATATTTATAGCATCCAAAATTTGTCCCTTTTTGCTATTACAAGTTACAACAACATTGTAAATTACTAGAAATGAAGCTAATCAACCACATATATACATGATTACAGGAACATAGAAATAGCTGAACTAATGTTAAATTACTAAAATACCCTTTTCACATAACTAACTCTAACAAAAAAAAGTGACATGGCTAACACATCTTTCAAAATACAATGCAGAAGAAAGTGGGATGCTATAAGCCTATAACTACAAAAAAAAAAAAAAAAAAAACAAATAAATAAAAGTACATTGCTATTTCTTGCATACACCCTTGTTAAAAACCAATCTTAACATATTAGTAGGCAGAAACACTTAGGGGATCCCTTGGTGTAAAATCCGTGGATAAGGATTGGAAAGTGAAGAAACTGACGACTCACACACCGCAATTTCTCGGGCTACCCACCGGAGTTTGGCCAATGGGGGGCGGATTTGATCGAGCCGGTGAAGATATCGTGATCGGATTCATTGATTCCGGTGTTTTCCCACATCATCCAAGCTTCCGGAATCCTGATTCCGAACCATATGGTCCGATTCCGAAGTTCAGAGGGAAATGTGAAGTTGATTCCGACACAAAGAAAAGTTTTTGCAACGGAAAAATCGTTGGCGCCCAACATTTCGCAAAAGCCGCCATTGCCGCCGGTGCTTTTAATCCCGAGGTTGATTTTGCTTCGCCTTTGGATGGTGATGGACATGGAAGGTTAGTATTGTCATTTCATTACCTCAAATAATTATAGTTTCTTTTTTAATTATTGAGATAATATTTTTATCTGGATATGATTTAATCTGGTAAGCTATATATGGTTGTTTTTTATTTAAAGCAGAAAAAACGACTTAACAAAGAAAGTCTCGGAAATGATGTTTTTCCATTAGGTCTTGAGTTTTTACAAATTTGCCCTTAGGAAAATAGTGTAACTTGGAGGTCAAAACTTGTAATTTCCATTTTCTGTGGGGTCTATTCCTGTATATCATTGTCCATTGATATGAAACTCTTTGCAACTTGTGATAAAATTAAAGATACCTTATTGTGAATTTCTCAAACTTCTTTCGAATTCATGTGCTCAATTTTTTTTTCAAAAGAAGTGACGTTTGACTTTGAGGTCAAACCTAGTACTTATAAGTTATTAGATTCCTCCGAACTCCAGTTCAAACTTATGACTTATGTAATTTTTTCTTATATATATAAATAATACGGTTTATGAGCTCCGATGTGATCTATAACAATACCTTGAATCATTTTGACCTTAAAAGTCAAAATGTTCCGATAGTGACATTGTTTGACTTATAAGGTCAAACCTAGCTAAACTTCTTCACAAATTCATCGGGATCTTCATATTTATATACAAATCAGATTCATAAATATCAATTTAATTTCACAATAACCTCGAAATTCTTTTAATTTTCATCCTAATAATATCATTCACAGTCACACTGCAGCAATAGCTGCGGGAAATAACGGGATCCCAGTTCGAGTTCATGGATACGAATTTGGAAAAGCAAGTGGAATGGCTCCTCGAGCTAGGTAAATATAATAAACAAATTAAATAAATAATAAAACTTTTTTCACACATATTAATTATACTTATTTAAAAATATTAAAATACTAAAATTTTAAATGATATCTACAAACAGAATTGCTGTATACAAGGCGCTTTACAGGCTATTTGGAGGATTTGTTGCCGATGTTGTTGCAGCAATTGATCAAGCGGTTTATGATGGTGTTGACATTTTGAATCTTTCAGTGGGGCCCAATAGTCCTCCGGCCACCACCAGAACCACCTTCTTGAACCCCTTTGATGCGACGCTGCTGGCGGCTGTTAAGGCGGGAGTTTTTGTTGCTCAGGCGGCTGGAAATGGAGGTCCGTATGCAAAATCTTTGGTGTCTTATAGTCCATGGATTATGTCTGTAGCTGCTGCTGTTGATGATCGAAGATATAAAAACCATTTGACACTTGGAAATGGAAAGATTTTAGCGGGAATTGGTTTGTCACGTAAGTTTTATAATTCTTAATCATGTTTTTGAGACGGGCAAAACTATTCAGGACAGTTTGAGTTTGACTCAAACTGTCCTGACTAAGACAGAATGACAGTTTGGCTCAAACTGTCATTGGTTCTGCAAAACCGGTCCTAAAATAGAGATCACCGGTTTCAAAGCAAATAAAAAGGATCTAAAACAAAAGTTTTTTTTTATTATATATTTTTTATTAATACGAAAAGAGAAATTTCGAATAATAAATATGTTAGTATATACTAACAAGGAAAGAGATTAATTGTTAGTATTAGAATAATCAATAAAATGGATAGGAAGTTAATGATGTCAGTTTCAAATTACATACAAATAATGAAGTCGAGTAAATATATGACATTGAGAACTAAAGATTAAATATCGTAGAAGAATTAAAGATGTAACAATTTAAGGAGAAATTAAATGTCCTTCCATATTTTATTCCTACTTATCTTCATACTATATCAAATATTGACATGTGTCACGTTTAATGAAATTGATAATAGTTTAATCCACTTGTCACCAATTTAAGATATATATATATATATATATATATATATATATATATATATATATATATATATATATATATATATATATATATATATATACTCAAATTTCCAAGTTAGGTTACTAGTTTGCAATTGTAAAAAGCTAATAACATTTTGTTAGAGGTTTACTTAAACCGCTAAATCGCTAATCACAATAATGAAATGGGAAGGTTATATCACAAAATGACCACCTTTTTTTCGAATTGTATTTATTTGTGGTCCATACCAATTTTATTTTTTAAATTGCAATTTTGTAGTATTGGGAACTCAATTTCACAAAGAAAGGATATTTTTCCAAACATTAACTCATTATGATAAATGTTCAAAAGGTTGTCATTTTGTGACATGATCTTTCCACTTTTGGTTATTTTACTGGTTTGCCATTTTCTAAATTTGTTGTCATACTAATTACTAAATGATTATATAAAAATATTTTGTTTCAATTTTTAATTTTTAATCTTTAAACTTCCATTAAATAATCAACAAATGCAGCCGCTACAAGTCCAAATCAAAAGTACACTCTCGTTGCAGCAAACGACGTCGTATTAGATTCTTCAGTCACAAAATTCAGTCCTACAGATTGCCAAAGACCCGAACTTCTAAACAAAAACATGGTAAAAGGAAACATTCTTTTATGCGGATATTCCTTCAATTTTGTAATCGGCTCTTCATCTGTTACAAAAGTCGCCCAAACAGCAAAAACCCTAGGTGCAATTGGATTCGTTCTTGCTGTTGAAAATGTCTCACCAGGCACAAAATTTGATCCAATGGCTATCGGAATTCCGGGAATTTTAATCATCGATGTTGACAAATCAATGGTAAATCATAAATATTTGTTATAAGTTGTTTAATTTTGGTGTTTAAATTCATGGTAACGTTATTTGTAAAGTATTTGAAATATGTAGGAGTTGATTGAGTATTATAAAGCGTCTACTTTAAGGGATTGGAGTGGAAGAGTGAAAAGTTTTAAAGCCAAAGGAATGATTGGAAATGGTTTGGAGCCGATTCTTCATAAATCGGCTCCGATAGTTGCATTGTTTTCGGCCCGTGGGCCCAATATAAGAGATTATAGTTATCGTGATGCGGATCTTTTAAAGCCCGATATTTTAGCACCGGGTTCTTTGATTTGGGCTTCTTGGAGCCCAAATGGGACGGATGATGTTAATTATATAGGTAAAGAAAAAAGGTTGATTTGGTTGATTTTATTTTGTAGAGTTTTATTTAGAAACCTTTCGTTATTTTGGGAAAATTTTCTGATTATTTAACTATTTGCCCATATTAATGAAAAAGTCTTTTTAGGGAAATCTATAAAAAAAAGTTTCAAACTTTTTCAAAAAGTTTAAAAAAAGTCCTACAAAAATTTTTGAACAGAAAAGTCACATTATTTTGAGGAAATTACATAATCTGTCATTTGTTGATCAAATACAAAAAAAATGACTTTTTCATTAATTTGAACAAAATGTTAAATAATCGGAACTTTTCTGTTAAAAAAAAAACTTTCAAGACTTTATTAGAAAATTTCCCAAAATAATGGGATTTTTTTGCATTAGTCCCTTTTTTTTAACAGGAAATGACAGATTATGTGATTTTTCCAAAACAATGTGACTTTTCTCTTAAAAAAAAGATTTAGGACAGTATCAAAAGTTTTCTCAAAATAATGGGATTTTTCTGCATAAAACTCTTATTTTATAGTTCTCATCTAACCCAACATTATTTTTCTACATCAAAATGGAGTTAAAAAATGGTACAAACACTATTTATTACATCAAGAAGTATATTACATTTTTGTAACTTATATAGATTGTCAAAAACGCATCTTCTATTAATTAGTTTTTAACAAATATGTATTACATGTTTTTATTACAATAACTTTATAAATTATATTATCACAAAGTTATAACAAAATATAATATTTGAATATAAATTAATTTGAATTAATTAAACTTTTATTAAAGCAATATTTGTTAAATAAAAAAATAACATTCGTTACTTTCTCAAAAACACTATTTAAAGTTAAACATCATTTATCCAAACAACACTTTATCCAGACAGACAAATGATTTTTTTTTGTTGGAATAGGTGAAAACTTTGCTATGGTTTCGGGAACAAGCATGGCTGCACCACATATAGCAGGAATAGCAGCTCTTGTAAAGCAAAAGCATCCTCATTGGAGCCCAGCAGCTATTAAATCGGCTTTAATGACAAGTGCAAATATTTTGGATAGAGGCCAAAAACCGATTTTATCCGAACAATATTCGGAGTCAGAAACATTGATTTTTGTTCCTGCAACACCTTTTGATTATGGAAGTGGACATGTCAATCCTAGAGCTGCTTTGGATCCTGGTCTTGTCTTTGATGCAGGTATGTATGTTTTGACTTTTGACTTCTTTTAAGGTCAAACAAACCAATCTTTGACTTCAAAATCACAAAGGAAACCAAAAACTTTCACATTAAATTGGAAAACCCTTTACCCTTCCTTCATCATAAACATAACATCAAAAACATGCATTCATAATCGTGATTGCAATGCAGCCCACGTAAACTGTCCACTCAAAATCTAAGAGTGCGGTTGGTTTGGTTGTGGAAAATCTTTCAGTTTTCCATCAAAATTTTCGAATGAAAATGAAAATTTTGAAAACGCGTTTGGTCGATTTAGTTTTTAAAATTTTTCCAAGAAAATGAAAATTTTCTATTTTCCAAATTGTATATAAATTAGAAAAATGATTTTTACAATTTTCCAAAGTTTTCTAAATTTTCTAAGATGGAAAATAGAAACTCCACCGGTTTCAACCAAACCGGTTTTCTTAAATTTTTATTGATAATTAAAAATGAAAACTCAACTCTATTTTTTGAAAATGTTTCTAGAAAAATAAAAACAATTTTCCACAACCAAACGCACCCTAAGGGTGCGTTTGTTTGTGGAAAACTGTTTTCATTTTCCAAAAAATTGTTTTCAGAAATTAGAGTTAAGTTTTCATTTTCAGTTTTCAATAAAAATTTTAGAAAATACGTTTAGTTGAAACAAGGGGAGTTTTCATCTTCCGTCTTAGAAATTTAGAAAACTTTGGAAAACTCTAAAAATCACTTTTTCTAATTTACATACAATTTGGAAACAGAAAATTTTCATTTTTTTGGAAAATTCTTGAAAACCGAATCAACCAAACACGTTTTCAAAATTTCCACTTTCATTTTCATTTTTCATAAAAAACTAGAAAATTTTCCACAACCAAACGCACTCTAAACTTTCACATAAAATTCAAAAACCCTTTATCCTTCATCAAAAACAAACATCCGTACCATTTTTTGCAATGAACCCCACATAAACATTCCACTCAAAACCTAACTTTTTTTTTCAGGTTATCAAGATTACCTCGGATTTCTATGCACAACACCCGGAATCAACTACCACGAGCTCCTTAACTACACACACCACCCATGTAACTACACCCTCGGTCACCCCTACAATCTAAACTCCCCTTCAATCACAATCTCCCATCTTGTTCGAACCCAAACCGTAACACGAATTGTTACAAATGTCAATGAAAAAGAAACCTACACAATCACCACAAGAATGGGTCCAGCCATAGCCATTGACTCGAGCCCACGGTCCATGACCATAGGACCCGGTGCATCACGTAGGTTCACCGTGACTCTAACCGTGAGGTCAGTAACCGGAGAGTACAGTTTTGGAGAGGTTATGTTGAAGGGAAACAGAGGGCATAAGGTTCGGGTACCCGTTGTAGCCATGGGTTATAATCGGTAGTTGTGGGGTGTAATGTAATGTGATTCTTTTGTAAAAGAGTATGGAAATAAGATTATAGAAAATGGTAGGAGTGTTTATATCGTGTAAAGAGAGCATGATAGAATGTGGTACTAGTGTGTGTGTGTGTGTTTTTAGTTGTAACTGTGGAGAAAGTGGTATGTGTGCATTTGGTTGATGGGTTGTGTAATACTCTTACCATTTTGTATAATCTTATTTGAACAGAATAAACCTTCTTGAAAAAAAATGTTAATGGAGCATGGTAACAAGTATAAAATTGATCTCTTGAATTGATTGTTTATTGGGCAAATCCCAAAAAAGTCTCAAGTTTTACACATGTTGACAAAAGATGTAACTTTTTATTTTGGTTAGTAAAAACCGTAAGTTTTCACTTTTTATTTTGGTTAGTAAAAACCGTAAGTTTTCAGATGATCTTTTGTTTTTAACTTTTTATTCGATCATCAATTGGTTGTCTTTATTTTTTTTTAATGGAAGGTTTTCTGAAAACTCAAGACTTTTACCAAAACATAAAATTAGGGCTTTTACAATAAAACGTGTAAAACTTGACTCTTTTGTATTTTTATACAAAAAAATCTCAAGTTTTACACGTTTTATTGGTAAAAGCCCTAATTTTTTTTTGTTATAAATTGTATGTTTTCAGAAAACCTTCTATTTAAAAAAAATAGGGACGATCGATTGTTTGACCGAATAAAATGTTAAAAATGAAAGGTCATCTGAAAACTTATGGTTTTTACCAAACTAAAAAAAAAAATTAGAGTTTTTGCCAACTTCGTGTGTAAAACTTGGGACTTTTTTGGTATTTGTCCATTTTTTATTACTTGAAAATGAAATGTATTTGTAGGGAACAAGTGGAAGTGTGGAACATGATGAAGCTTATAAAAGGAACCAAAGGCTTTGTTGTTGAAAAAAGTGTACTAAACGAATCAAATCAACATTGCTATTATAGTCGAATCATAAAATTGAAACAACCAAAAATAATTTAAATATTTGCAAGATTCATCACGTATGCCATCATTAATTCAGAATCACATATTATGACATCTAAAAAACTCAAAAATGAAATACTCAAAACAACCGATTCTAAAAGGTAATTTAAAAGTTAAAATGGTTGCACGTCTTACACATCTATCTTCAAGACATCTTTTTCAATTCCAGTCTTATTTCTTGTTTTATATGCAAATATAAAACTCAAAAGTCAATCTTTTATTGTTAATTAAGACACATTTTATAAGTCTACATTCCCAAAATTCCCTTACTTTTTTATACATGGTATGTGATTAGCACAGCCTTAAGACTTATAAAATGTCTCTTAATTAATAATTAAAATTTTTAACTTTTCTTAGTAAAAGCTGCTTACTCCTATGAACTTTGTTGCTAAATACTAACAACAAAAAAAACATAGCAAAAAAGTTCTATACTTATTGCACATTAGGAATCACATATAAATTTGACCTCCGGTTCCTTACATGAAATAGCAATGTATATCTATTAGTTATAGCTACATCAACCAAGAAACAATTTTCGGTGCTATAATTGGGTAGATATTTCAATGTATAAGGTCATAATAAACAAAAAGAATTAAAAATACAATGTTTTATTTAGTGAACTTTCAAAGGACAATGCCTTAAATGGATAGAACTTTTATTTAGTGATTTTTAAGTATTTTTATGAGAATAATGATTTGCTAAAAGTAAAGCCATATTACGCTCAACTGATTGCATATTTTAGAACATGTTTGGTTGAATACGTTTTGGAATAATTTTGATTCATAATTAGGGTAAATATGATAGTATTTAGGCATAAAGTTTGATGCTTTGCTTATCTGTTCTTAAATGTATTTATTTTTATTACACGACTATGAAAATATATTCAAGGGCGTTTTCGAAGAAATTTGATCACCTGATCTTAAAGAGGTTTAATGTTTAATTAAGGGGTGATTGGATGTGAGTGTAGACTTATCATTGCAAATTATAATCACAAAAATCAATTATGGTTTTCTGTGTTTGATTATATAGGGGTAAAGTAGATATGGAAAGGTAGATGATAAAGTTGTCTTTAGAAAGTTGATTATTTAGCGAATTATAGGCCATGGTGTTAGTTTTTTTTAACAAAATATTAAGTCAAAATGTATATTTTTGGAGTGATTATGACCATTTAGTAAAAAAAAACCATAAATAGTGTTGATTTTGTGGATTTATCTTCTTCTTCTTCTTCATGTGTTCTTAGTTGTCACTTAAAGCCATATGATGTTAAGGTAAGTTCATGTTTATAAAAGGTGTGTGTCAAGGTGTGTCATGAGGTGAGGTGTGGTGTAGCCGTTACGAAAACGTCAAAGGCGAGTTTGTTAAGTGTAACGGCCAAACAACGTGTCAAGGTGCACCTTATCGCATTATGGTGCGAGTTTTGTTCAAGGCGTGGGATTTTTTTTGTTTTTGTTTTTTGTTAACTTTTTATATTAAATAAACAATAAATGTTACACATGTTACCATTTAATTTGATAGGAGAATTTATAGGAACAAAAAATAGGTGGATATTTAATTTCTCTAAATGATAATATAACATTTCTAGAAACTTGATATATTTGAAATAATTCTATAATTCTATTATTTATATTTTTTAAAGTATATACAGTTGTCACACCTTGAAAAATGTCATGATTCGTCAAGGCTCGTCATGGTTTAGGCTTAACTTTACTTCCAAGTCACGCCTTATGCCATTTAGAACCTTGGGTAAATTTAATTGCTAGTAGTTTTTATTAATATTATTTGACTTTAGAGTCAAAATATTACTTTTTAGGTGTCAATTTGATGACATAAGTACTTAGGTTTTAAGAAAGTGTGGGGTTATTAAATGGGCTAAATGCAAGAAGCAACAATGCACTCCTATGTATTTTTTTTTTTTTTTTTTTATTATAGTTTGGTGCTTTCCTCTTTTTCAATTACAGCATTGTATTTGAAAAATCTTATTTTTTAATGAAGAATTGTACATTTGGGACTATATGTAGATTGGGATGTTTTAAACGTGACTAAATTCCACATGGTATGTTTAGAACTTAGATTTTACTTGATATAAAGGATTTAAGTGTAATACTTTTGTGGATTGATGATTTTTCTCTTTATTTTTCCTTAAATTGAAATACTGAAAGGTGAGATTGCCAATGTGAGGATTACCATTTGCAAACAAACAAGACTTCATATATAATTTGTATAGTTAATTAATGTGATACATCTATGATTAATATTAGATTATTGTTAAGCCATTGAAATTTATTATTATTTTTTTATCACTTAAAATGGTTTTAAGAAGATGCTTTAGTAGGCTATGGAGCAATATAAATGACAATGAAGAGGACTACCGGCTACGTAGCCGATTGTCTAAAAAATGATACCGAGATAATTTTAAGCATCGATGAAAAGTCCATATGGATTCTTGTTATGGACATTTCAAAGTTAGGCAAAATTAATTTGGTATTTAGGTTAATAAATTAGATGTTCATTACATACTGGACTTCATTCCCTCATTTAGTGATTCAAAGTTAGCAACAAGATTTAGCAATGCAGGCAAAATGTAATGCTTCAAGAGAAAATGACTTACAAGAGTAACAAAGTATCAAAATTATACAAAAATTACCATTTAACTTTTCTTTATATACAATACGTATTACAAACAAACTATAGTCTTTATACACATGATCATTAGAAATTACCTTTTGTTTAAAAAGTACCATTGGTTTTACCGACATAATAAGTTAACAGTCACATGACATGACACATGTCATCCCATATGACATCTGAAATAGATTTTAGTGTTGATTGTTTACACATATTACCATTAAACCTTTTTATATATATTTTATCATTAAACTTTTTATGTTTTACTATTAAACTTTTTTATATGTGTTTTACCATTAAACTTTGGTGTACATATTATACCATTAAAATTTTGTGTACACATTTTACCATTAATTTTGCATTTTACCAAGCATGAGTATAAAGAACGAGTGCCACCTTTTTATCAATATTTCATGCAGTCGTGGGGAAAAACATACGGTTTACATGTAAGTTCTCTAAAACATGAAAAAGCTACAACGGAAATATTTTTTGGAAAAGTGTTTTAGTTAGTAATGATTAAAATTTTGGCCACATTGATGGTGATGTTTAAAAAATGTATGTGGCTTTCCCATACCTCAAATGCTATGATATCGATTTGTTGGATTTTAGGAGTGATGAGTATTCAATAAAAAAAATGTCATAATATACTAAACCAATGATATATGTTATCTGGATCGTTAAGGTAAAACCTTTTGATAATTAATTGGTATTAAGACAAAAAAATTGTCATCAAAAACTATTTTATTTATAAGTAAAAATACGTATTTATATATGTATTTTAGACATAATATTTCTTGAACAAATTGTGTAAGATTAATAATAAAGTGGGTACATAAATATTTAATGCTAAAATGCGTACAAAAAAATTAATGGTAAAATATATACACTATTAATCCTAAAATATATGTCAGCTGCCATGTGGGATGATACGTCTCTTAGTCTTAAGCATTAACATCAATGATATTTTTTGAACAAAATATAAACTTTAATGGTGATATATGTACAAAGACTATAGTTTGCTCCTAATACACCTACAAAAAAAAATAATAATAAATTTTTTGTATATTTTTAATACTTTGTTACCCTTATAAATTATTATTTTCATGCTTTAATTAGGAAAAATAATAAAAATGCAATATTGTAAGGCTAGAAGGAGTAGTGTCATTTTTGTCACTCTTTTTCGTGACAAACCACATCATATTGACACACCACATACAACTTTAGTTATTTAGGAGGATGATTTATCACATTTTTATAAATTAAAATTTAATATTTATTAAATGCTAGTCATTGATTGGTAGTTGGAGGAAATGAATGAGATTTGAACTTGGTAGAGGGCTCCCTGGTTGACCGGTACGCGATGCGGTGTGTGCTGAGGCCACATAAGACGTACCGAAATCCTTGTCGAACAGTTCCTGCAGCCTAATAGAAAGAAAAATGCCAAAAAAAAGTTCGTTGAAAAATTTGACATCCACATAAAAACTTGTAATAATGTTTCATTAGATGCAGGATATGTTTCCGTCCTTTGGTGCTTCAAAGTCAACAACAAAACTTGGGTCTACATGTGGCCTGTCATCACTTCTACAACATAAATAGCTACTCCACGACAATGGAGTAAGTTTTACCTTGAAATTTTTTAGTACTTGAGGGCTTACTTAATAGTAATTACTGTTTATCTAATAAAAACGTATTTATCCTTAAAGAGACGATTATGTTGATCACAATGATACCATGTCATTTCTTATTTTCTTATAGAGCTAATTATCTATTAGTTTGTTTCTATTTTGACTAATATTAGTACTTTTATATTTTAAAAAGGTTCAACTTTTGCTATTAACTAAATTTACGTATTTTTTAAAAATTCTTACACTTTTGCTATCAACGACATTTTGAGAAAAAAAAAATACTTTCAAGTTTATGTATAACTCTTTAACTTATTATCCGTTTTTTTTTTGTGTAGTATGTTTTTTCCATGGCTAGGCACTTTTAATTGTGTGGTGAGTGTTCACGTTAAATGTTAATAATACGATAACCTCCCAATCATTTTTCTTTTATTTACATAATTTTTTGTCGTTGTCTTTGACCTTGTAATTGTACCTGTGGTGTCTCTTTGGGCCACTTCCCCGCTGGTTATAAATAAAATTCATTGTAGCGCCAAAATTAGAAACCAAATTTAATTATATATAATTATTATTTTGGACTTTAAGGGATATTTTATTTATTTATTATGAACGATTTGTAAACTTCAATGTTAACTATAAACATTGGAGTTGGGGCGACCATGGCTAGTGTACGTAGCAATAGCATTAACCACTCAAGACAACAACTCCAACCGGCCTTATAAAATCGATCCCGTATTGAGTCACCTTCTATCCAATAGATTCTTATAAGATGTCACATCTATATGATAATTAGATAAATTGATGCATTGTATATTTACCCAAGTTTGAAAGTATCTCCGCTTCTATATCTATCTATATCTATATCTATATATCTTATAAAGTAGCATTTTTTTTAACCTCATGCATTTGAAACTTCTAAGACCATTTTTTCTTTAACCTCATGCATTTGAAACTTCAAAGACTATTCAACTTATACAAATTAATTTATGATTAATTGAAATATTATGATTTGTAACTCTTAAAACTCTTCAAATCATGCTATTTAATTGATGAGTTAAATGAAATATTTAGCCTATATAAAAAATTTGTAGATTACATATTACATGTATGTCAACACAAAATGATAGATTATATTTGTAAGGTTTGAAGATTTATATGAGTGGTTCCATACATATAAGAAAGCAATTGCAACATTTTCAAATATAAATTCATGTAAACTTAAATTGGGTGCATGTAAAGTTTTAGATATTAACCAAAGTTCAAATTTAGGTATGTTTGTAAAGGTATATTTGAGATCATTAAGTTTATGTGTTATATGCATCTTTCTATAGTCATAGGATGATAAAGTGGGATTGATAATTACTTCTCATGACCTTTTGGTAAATCAACCATCAAACTATTTATCAGTTAGAGAAATTAACTTTGTTAACATGTATCTATCTTTATGTTCTCTCTCTCTCTCTCTCTCTCTCTCTCTCTCTCTCTCTCTCTCTCTCTCTCTCTCTCTCTCTCTCTCTCTTTTATGTTAAGAGAATATATTTTAAGTACAAGAGAACATTATTCAACATCTAGTTTATGCTATGTATATACTATGTTAGTTTTTATCGCTTATTTTGTTGTAAATAACATTGATGGAGTTTTTTTATAATTGATTTTGAAGAAAGGAGTTTACAATTATTATTCCAAATTGTTGGTGATAATGACAAATTACAAAAAATGATTTTTAATATGATATGTCTTTATTGTTGAAAGACAATAATTATGTATGTTATAGAAATGAATTCTTTATATTCTACCAAAACTTATATGGATGTACCCAATTTTAAATGTTTTTATAGTAATAAAAATAAATTATCTTATTATATTTGTCAATTTCTTTTTTCTCTATTCGTTTTTTATCATAAAGAAAAAGTAAAATAAATAAAATAATAATATTTTCATAAGAAAATATAAGTGATAAAAAATATATCTCAAGTGTAACACTCTTCCTCTCTAACCTACTCTTAACATATATATTTTTTTAAGATTGGTCGCGGTACATAACAATTATTATAATTTTAAAATTCAAATCACCATTTTATTTGGACTACTCATTATCTTCCAATATTTCATAGTCGTAAAGAAAAATTTGAAAGTACATGTAACAACCCCAAAATCACGACTAAAAATTTCTTTTTTAAACGTTACTCAAAACATAATTGTCAAAGCATACATAAAATCATAACATAAATCAGAGTGTTAATTCCAAAACATAATTTCATTATCAGAGTAAAACATCTTAGGCTGCCTAATCAATGGTGTGTGTCATGCGATCACCCCGAGCTCTTCCCTCCGCTACCGGAAGTACCTAAAACCAAAACTGAAACCGTAAGCACGAAGCTTAGTGAATTCCCCAACCTACCACATACCATACATATACTGCATACTGCAAATACTAGGCATCGCCTGCTACAACAGGCCCCGCCTGGCTTCGAGCCCCGCTCGGTGTACAGATTTGTTTCTCTTAGGCCCCGTCTGTCATTGGGCCCCGCCCGCTAACATATACTAACATACAATCATATCATAACACATAAACTGGACGTATACTATTGGAATCATGTTCTAAGGCCTCGCCTATCTTGGGCCCCGCCCCTATCCTGTTACTGATGAGTCATGGAACCCCATCCACTCTTCTACTGATAGTGAGATACGGGCCCAACCCACACTCACTCCCTTCTTACCTTGGGCCTCGCCCCTGCTCTGCTGCTAATGAGATATGGAACACCGTCCACACTCTGCTATTGGTGAAATACGGGACCTCGCCCATACTCTCCTCCCTACCAGGCACATACATGTATCACACAGACAACAAGTATAAACTCTCATGTAATTTGTTCCTTGGGCACCCGCCCGTTAACATTGGACCTTGGTCCTGATTATCATATTAGCATACAGTGCCTAGGGCTAACCCCCGGGTCTTCCTACTCATAACTACATGGGTCGGCATTGTGGCTGTAGACCCATCCACACAAAAAGGGAAACTCACATGCACTGCTGAACTTGCTGATAACCATCTACTGCTGACTGGAAATTCCCCGACTGCTGTTGCTTCGGCTCCCCGAGCTACCAAGATCATAATATTACTTAGCTCAATATCATAGTCTTTTCTCATGGTAAAATTACTATTTTACCCCTACCCCAATATAGTACATAACTAAGGCCCAAGCATAATATATAAAAGGCCCAAAACCTAGGTAGGCTTCCCAAGCCCACTAATGGCCCATTAGTGACCCAATTTGCTACATTGGGCCCAATCTCTTTATTGGACCTTACCTTCAACCTAACACCCATACTTGGCCCATATTTCCTGACTCTTGATGGCCCACTAAGGCCCAAAGGCCCAAAGCACAGCCCACACCGAGGCCCAAACTGGCAGCGTTGCACGGGGCGTAATTCAATGTACGCTTAGCGTACAGGCTCGATGACGTGTATGTTGGGCGTACCTGCACGTACGCTCAGCGTAATGCTCTGTTAAGTCCTTTCTCTATTAAGAGCCGAATACCTCGATTCAGAAGCTACCAACTCAAATCCAAGTCTTATTTCACGTCTTAAACCATAAAGTTGCTTACTTTATGGCTTCCTTCACTCACGTAAGCCCCAACTCCAAAAACCATAATCTACTTCCATGGAAGAAGGTCTTAAATCATGCATGAACTCATATAAGTCCTAAAGGTTGGAACTTTACTGCTTATGGGGGCACATATGACCCTAAGGGAGGCAACCCTGGTCTTAGAAACATGCTTAAGTCTCAAAGACCCATTCTTGAGACCAAAAAGTCCATAAACTTGCACTAAGAGAGATCTAAGAGAATAATCATCAAGCTCAAAACTTTTTACCTTGTAGAGGTTCGAAATGAAGCACTTATCCCATATCTATAAGCTCTAGCTTCCAAGGTTCGTCCTTACCAGTCCTCTTCTTTTTCTCTTCCTAACTTTAAACTACCAAAATAAGCTTTTCAAGGCCAAGATCTCACAAAATGAAGGTTGGGACGTTCTAGGGTTTCTTGTGAGGTTGGGGAGGCTGATATGGGGGCTAGGGTTGAAACCATTATGTTCTTTATATAGTTGCACTCCCAAAAATAGGGTTTAGAGGCTGTTAGCGTACGTTGGGCGTACGCCTTAAAAACCCGCGATATTTTTCCCCGCTACGCTGGGCGTACCCAACTAAACACACGTGCACTTTGCATGTTAGGGAGTGCCTTGTCAACTGTTCCATTAAGGGCCATAAATGTCAATATCTTCAAAGTGCCCTAACTCCTTCATTCTAAGTCCATTTTCGACGAACTTTATATCCACGAAAAGGTGGCGAGAATCCCTACTCTTCTAGCAGCATATCTCAGCCCCAAAACCTTCTCAAAAGAAACTCCCATCCCAAAAATGACCAAAACCCCCTAACTTTGGTTTCTGAAATCCACAAACGAATACTTTTAGAATAGGGCGTTACAACTCTCCCCCACTTAAACTAGACTTCGTCCTGGAAGTCCGCTACGGCCAACTATCCCACAAGCCACTTATAACTTTATCACTAATTATGCATTTCGCCCATCCGATCGAATTCTTGAAAATGTTTTCTTCAGAATAATCTGATCATTACTACCCTCCAGTGCAACATCCTTACTCAATCGATAATCCTACCGGTACTTCTGAGTACTTATACTTGACATACAAGGGGTTCGCCCCCTTTTTACCCTTCGTTGCCATTGGCCTTCCCGAGGTGTCATCCCAAGATCATCAAACCTTTCCATACTTCATCAAGGATAAATCTCCCGCTGAAACTGCAATCCCGGCCACTCCTGATGCTATAATTCATGGGATCCTTAATCCCCTAACTTGCCTCTAAGGTCCGTACCAGGTCCCACCTGTGCTACTATAATCTCACGGGCCTCGCCTACGGGTCTCACCCAAAACCATATTACTGAGCAACCGAGCTCTCAGGTCTCACCTATACTGCTATTCACATATGGGCCTCGCCCACGGGTCTCACCCAACTGTATCCTGGAGCGGCCTCTGCCAAGGTCTCACCCCTCTAGGGCTACGCAGGCTAACTCCATACTATTCTCAACAAACTACCCTTTCGTGATCTCTACCTTGATCACTAGGAGATACGGGTCTCTGCCCACCCTCTGCTAACTATACTGCTAATGAATGCTACGGCTTACCCGCAGTCTCACATCACTTCCCTCGTTAACTCGCTGCTGAGGAAATGTTGCGGCAATCCCGCAGTCCTACTATGCTCCCCATGCTGTCTTCTGCCACTGACTACTAATCCGAAAGCATCCCATGCCGAACATTCTCACAATCTACATTCCGACTCACTCGAGTCCTACAGGTGATTCCTCCAACCTGATTTTCCTAGACTAGTTACCAACCAGCTCGAAGACATGAACTCCATGCTAGGAAGTTTATCAAACTCCCAACCATGTGCTCCTTGATCCATCATTCGCCGTGCTACTTCCTTTCTTTCTCAGAGGTCGCGTACTCATTTTGAATCTGCGTGCTCCTGCCCTTGAATACTCGGAGGGTTCTCCCCCACTTTGATTATACTAATACCTCGCGGTTCAGTGCTTGAATAGAATACCCACTCCTTCCGATCGTCCAATAACCAATCTACTGCAAACCCAAGCTTACCATAGCCAGGGATCTAACCGATCTATCACTCAAAAACTCCTTCCTGAAACTAGCGGGACACCATCGAGTCCCACACAAACATGTTATAGTTACTGCATCCTAAGTAACCTGCTCTAGAAAGGAACATCCTCTAACTCTCATTCTAAAGTCCTTGGTATGTAGATGGCATATATCTTACTCACAAGCAGGCCACACAATTCTAAAATACTAATACCAATAACGATGCATAACCGTAACAATATAATCATGAGTAAAAGTTAACGAGGAAATAAAAGATACGCACCTACAACGTCCGGTGTTGCTCATGTCTCCATGGTAGTCATCTGAAAAGCCCTGCCTCCTACTGCAGGCACCTCTGCTCGGCCCTGCCGGCCGTCTGTAATCCTCAACATTGCAGGGGCAGGTTCCATCACCCGTCCTGCTGAAGGCAAACTCGGACACTGGGCCTTCTTGTGGCCCCGCTGACTATAGTGAAAACATATCAGGTCTGATCCCTGAGTGGTGGTCGCAGTACAATCTCTGCTAAAATGACCAGTCCGGCCACACTTAAAGCAGCCAGAATCCCTACCACTACCACTCCTACACGCACCCTCGTGCGTCCTGCCACACTTCCCGCATCAGCTACGGCTCTGAAAATCCCTCGATCTCGAATCTGACCCCTTGGGACTTTTGCCCAAACCTGTGGCTACCTGAATCTCATCCGACTTCCTCTTCCTGATCTGCTCCAGATCAATCTCCATTTCTCTGGCCCGAGCAATCATGTCCTCCAGCGTCTTGCAGCTGGACCTGCTCACAAACTCCCTGATGTCACTCCTCAACATCTCATGATATCAGGCCTTCTTCATCTCCTCATCCGTGACATACTGTGGAACAAGAAGAGCCCTCTCTCTGAACTTGGCAGTGATCTCCGCCACAGTCTCAGTCGTCTGCTGGAGATCCTGAAACTTCCGTGCCAACTGTTGCACCTCAATAATTGGTGCAAGCTCAGCCATGAGCCTGACCGAGAAATCACTCCATGTCATCGCGTCCAACGTGGCATCATCACCAATGGCATGACCAACCTCCTCCCACTAATCCCGCGCTCTGTTCTTCAAGAGACAGGAGGCGAGTCTGACCTTGTCTCCCTCGGGGCACCGGCTAGTACGAAAAGCGTTGGCAACATCGGCCAACCATCTGCTGCTAGCATTGGGGTCCCTGGCCCCATGATAATCTAGTGCTCTGCAAGCTCTAAACTCCCGGAACGTCAAGGTATGCACTCCCACCAAAGCCATCATCTCTGCGCGAAAGGCTCCCAGCCTCTCATCCACAATATCTAGTATACCCTCCTTTACCGTGCTAAAGATCATACAAGTTTGGTCTAAGATACTGCGCGTGACCTCAGCTGATACAAACTCTCTCATCCGCTCCTCGAGCTTCTCGGTCCCTGAACCCGAGCCTGATCCCTCTCCGACGCCTGATCCGCCCATTGGTCTCTCATGCAATGACACCATGCTGAAAACGTAGTACAATAACTATCAAAACACACATCACTGCTGAGGGATCACTCACACACACACACTACAAGTTTCCCGGTCTTATCTCGGCCCTTCTTGAATCGAGTACGGATCCTCTGCTTTTAGTAGTACGGGCCCATACTACCTTCCACATCTATCCGTACTTTCCTCAAGAAATGCCTCGACTCCACCAGTCA
Organism: Lactuca sativa; assembly: GCF_002870075.4. Lineage (NCBI taxonomy): Eukaryota > Viridiplantae > Streptophyta > Magnoliopsida > Asterales > Asteraceae > Lactuca > Lactuca sativa. Next base: position 209,511,716 of record NC_056627.2, on the reverse strand, counting down.
CTTTTACAGCTACTGATCTCTGCTACCCTCATCCTAGGCTTGCCCTAGGGAAATTTCTGACTCCACCCAAGCCAGTCCTCAGCTGCTGAAGGCCTCCTTGTAATGCCAATTAGCCATTACCTGAATACCATCACATGTGACGAGGCTCAGATAATCCTTCGAGTAAAGGACTCGTCCCTACAACGGTTAAACTCAGACAAGAGCTGCACAATAGGGCCAAATCCAGCACTCTGAGATTTTTCAATCCTGATCACATGTGACGTGACGTATTCACCTAATGGCTAACTCCCATCACTCAGAGTCCCACAAAGCACAAAGCAAGCAGCATTCAGACACAGGAAACTACTCAAGCAAATCTATCCTCATAACAAGAAAATGTGCTAGCATACCACATAATCTCATATACTCAGGCATAACCTAAACAGGCTATCCTACTACTGTCTAACTAGTACTATCATGCAGCTCAAAAGCACATATAACAGGCACATAAGGCATCCTTCCTAGATCCTTAGCCCTAATCTAGCATGCTGTTCTACTAACTGATAAACACAACATGAACTTGTATGGGTATTTTGGGGTACTTACTTGAGCTCGGCTGATTGCACGCACCACGCCTTTTTTGTCCCTTCAAAATTCTTTTCTTTCTAATCCCTTTTTGCTTTTTCTAAAACTCTTTTTATAAAAATGATTTTCCTTTTGAAAATTTCTATACCAATTCCTTAGTTTGAGTTCAGACACACCCGAAAGTATGTCTGAATCCCTCAAACCAAGGCTCTGATACCAACTTGTAACAACCCCAAAATCACGACTAAAAATTTCTTTTTAAAACGTTACTCAAAACATAATTGTCAAAGCATACATAAAATCATAACATAAATCAGAGTCTTAATTCCAAAACATAATTTCATTATCAGAGTAAAACATCCCAGGCTGCCTAATCAATGGTGTGTGCCATGCGATCACCCCGAGTTCTTCCCTTCGCTACCGGAAGTAACTGAAACCAAAACTGAAACCATAAGCACGAAGCTTAGTGAGTTCCCCAACGAACCATATACCATACACATACTGCATACTGCAAATACTGGGCCTCGCCCACTACTTCGGACCTCGCCCACTACAACAGGCCCCGCCTGGCTTCGAGCCCCACTTGGTGTACAAATCTGTTCCTCTTAGGCCCCGCCTGTCTGGGCCCCGCCCGCTAACATATAATAACATACAGTCATATCATAACACATAAACTGGGCATATAATGTTGGAATCTTGTTCTAAGGCCTCGCCTATCTTGGGCCCCACCCCTGTCCTGTTACTGATGAGTCATGGAACCCCGTCCACTCTCCTACTGATAGTGAGATACGGGCCCAACCCACACTCACTCCCTGCCTACCTTGGGCCTCACCCCCTGCTCTGCTGCTAATGAGATATGGAACACCGTCCACACTCTGCTATTGGTGAAATACGGGACCTCGCCCACACTCTCCTCCCTACCAGGCACATACATGTATCACACAGACAACAAGTATAAACTCTAATGTAATCTATTCCTTGGGCACCCGCCCGCTAACATTGGACCTTGTTCCTGGTTATCATACTAGCATACAGTGCCTAGGGCTAACCCCTGGGTCTTCCTACTCATAACTACATGGGCCGGCATTGTGGCCGTAGACCCATCCACACAAAAAGGGAAACTCACATGCACTGCTAAACTTGCTGATAACCCTCTACTGCTGACTGGAAATTCCCCGACTGTTGCTGCTTCGGCTCCCCGAGCTACCAAGATCATAATATTACTTAGCTTAATATCAAAGTCTTTTCTCAGGGTAAAATTACTATTTCACCCCTACCCCAATATAGTACATAACTAAGGCCCAAGCATAATGTATAAAGGCCCAAAACCTAGGTAGGCTTCCCAAGCCCACTAATGGCGCATTAATGACCCAATTTGCTACATTGGGCCCAATCTCTTTATTGGACCTTACCTTAAGCCCAACACCCACACTTGGCCCATATTTCCTGACTCTTGATGGACCACTAAAGCCCAAAGGCCCAAAGCACAGCCCACACCAAGGCCCAAATACTCAAGGCCCAAACTGGCAGCGATACGCGGGGCGTAATTCAATGTACGCTTAGCGTACAGGCTCGATGACGTGTACGCTGAGCTGAATACCTCGATTCAGAAGCTACCAACTCAGATCCAAGTCTTATTTCATGTCTTAAACCATAAAGTTGCTTACTTTATGGCTTCCTTGACTCACGTAAGCCCCAACTCCAAAAACCATAATCTATTTCTATGGAAGAAGGTCTTAAATCATGCATGAACTCATATAAGTCCTAAATGTTGGAACTTTACTGCTTATGGGGGCACATATGACCCTAAGGGAGGCAAGCCTGGTCTTAGAAACATGCTTAAGTCTCAAAGACCCATTCTTGGGGACCAAAAAGTCCATAAACTTGCACTAAGAGAGATCTAAGAGAATAATCATCAAGCTCAAAACATTTTACCTTGTAGAGGTCCGAAATGAAGCACTTATCCCAGATCTATATGCTCTAGCTTCCAAGGTTCCTCCTTGCCAATCCTCTTCTTTTCTCTTCCCAACTTTAAACCACCAAAATAAGCTTTTCAAGGCCAAGATCTCACAAAATGAAGGTTGGGACGTTCTAGGGTTTCTTCTGAGGTTAGGGAGGCTGATATGGGGACTAGGGTTGAAACCATTATGTTCTTTATATAGTGGCACTCCCAAAAATAGGGTTTAGATGCAGTTAGCATACGCTGGGCGTACGCCTTAAAAACTCGCGATCTTTTTCCCCGCTACGTTGGGCGTACACCAGCCTTACATTGGGCATACCCAACTAAACACACGTGCACTTTACATGTTAGGGACTGCCATGTCAACTTTTCCATTAAGGGCCATAAATGTCAATATCTTCAAAGTGCCCTAACTCCTTCATTCTAAGTCCGTTTTCGATGAATTTTATATCCACGAAAAGGTGGAGAGAAGCCCTACGCTTCTAGCAGCATATCTCAGCCCCAAAACCTTCTCAAAATAAACTCCCATCCCAAAATGACCAAAACGCCCTTAACTTTGGTTTCTGAAATCCACGAACGAATACTTTTAGAATAGGGCGTTACAGTACAATAAAAAAAATATAATAGTTTTTTGTAAATATAATAATAAAAATTTCAAATAAGTAATTTTTAATTAGTAAAGAGTAATAATTGTTTAAAATAACATAAAACTAAAGAATAGATTATATTATATTAAAAAATTATTGTTATTTGAAATAATAATAATAATAATAATAATAATAATAATATAGGAAATGAAAATTATTAACATAAATTATTTATAAATTAATTAAAAATACTTATAGTTTAAAATAGTTTTAAATCAAAAACTTAATTTGATTTGATGCAAACACAACTTTTTATATCTTTCTTATCGTATACTTAAAATTATTATAATATTAATTACAACTTAATATTAAAAATTATTATTTCAATGATAAATATTTATAATATTGTTTTTATAACATATAAATGTTAATATTTATGTTACATGAGCACAAATCAAGAGTTTAAAACGCCCACTACAACTCAATAGTTTTTTATTTTAAATGTAATTATGATTTCAAATTTATTGTAATTTGCCTTTATATTTTCCACTACATTCAAAAGTTTTTAAAACTTATGGTTATTACTGTGCAATGCTTTGTTACTTTCCCTTTATTTATTATATACATTGTAGTTATATTAGTAGTATATAAATAAGTTTTGATTAAAAACATATGTTTGAAAAGATTTGTGATACAAAATGAAAGAGTTGAAAAAAAAAAAGTTTTGTCGCATTATTAGTTAATTCAACACAATTTTTTTATAACAATGTTTCTATATATCTAATTATTTCTAAATGTTCATTTTCAATGATTTATATGTGTTTAATAAGTTTTGTTTGATGTAAATGCTATAATGTTGTAGTGTTTTTTTTTTTTTTTAAAGATATAGTGTTTTTCATACTATTTATTATTTGTTTTATATACAAATCGGCATATGTTATATATATAATTTTCTCAACTTAAAATATTCTATAAAATCATCAAAAGTTGTAGTATTTATTTTTTCATACTATTTAGTTTTCTTTTATACATAGAAATCAATATATGTTTGATATATAATTACACAACATAAAACAGACTATAAAATCATAGTGAAAATAACTAATAATATAAATTTATTAAAATTAATAAAACTAATATGTTAATATAGAGTTTGTTTTGCTATTGAAATTGGTTTTACATGTATAAATATTAAATCACAATTTGTTAAATGTTATTATTTTAATTAAATAATTATATTCACGCGCAACGCGCGATGATTCGACTAGTTATGATTATAATTCAGTGTATTTTTACTCGCATGCCCTTAATTTCGGGAAGTGGCGGTTTAGATTTTCACATATATTTTTTAAGACAAAATTATAAAAATGGTCGACGTGGTTAGTCGAGAAATGTTGTATTTGTCCAAAAAATTTTAGACCAGGATCACTGATTCAAAATAGATTTTTTGTTGCAGTTTTGGTATATATATATATATATATATATATATATATATATATATATATATATATATATATATATATATATATATATATATATATATATATATATATATATATATATTAAATCTGATAGATATGCACTTATTACATTCTATTTCTATTATTGTTATTTTTTTAATTTTAGTATTTTCTTGATTAAAAATTAAACAAAAAAAAAACGCAAAATGTAACCCCTACTTCTTATCTCCTTTTTGACGTTACAATATTTACATCGCTCAACACCATCACCATTGGTCAACAACACAACCACAACCACAGTTCAACACTATAACTACTACCACCGATCAATGCCAACATATATATATATATATATATATATATATATATATATATATATATATATATATATATATTAAATCTGATAGATATGCACTTATTACATTCTATTTCTATTATTATTATTTTTTTAATTTTAGTATTGTCTTGATTAAAAATTAAACAAAAAAAACGCAAAATGTAACCCCTACTTCTTATCTTCTTTCTGACGTTACAATATTTACATCGCTCAACACCATCACCATTGGTCAACAACACAACCACAACCACAGTTCAACACTATAACTACTGCCACCAATCAACGCCAACACAACCACCACCATCAACAATGACAAATTCTATCTTACACACATAGGGTTGGGGTGGTCCAATGTCTCTCTCTCTCTCTCTCTCTTCCTCCCTCTTTCTCTCTTTCCTTCTTTCTTACATATCCGACAACGTTGAGGTAGTTAGACAAAGCCCTTCAAGCTGAAAACGTCATTCATTTTCAGGATCTTCATCATTTCCATCGGATTTTCTCAATTACCAGAGCTAGGGTTTTCTGACGGTAGAGCCTTCTTAACGGTCAAGGAGGCGAGGATAACGTTTGGGTTTCTTGACAACAACGCTAGGATTTCTTGGTAGAGTTGGAAGTCGGCATGTTATCTTTCAGATCTTCGTGTCATCTTTCTCTTCCTGGAGAACCACGAACACCACAATCACGAAAATCCTGAAAAGTGAGAGTGGGGGCCCCAAACTGACCGATGGCTAACTTCATACGAAGGACCTGCATGCACTCATCTGTCAACTTGATTATCCTCTCCTTGATCATACTGATTATGAGAGGTGTCTCCTCCAATATGGCTTACAAAATCTCTGTTGCAATAAATCTATGTAACTCAGCATCACTCGATCTAGCGCCAGAGCCTGAACCGGAACCAGAACCAAAACCTCCTCCATGACGAGTCATCACCATTCTGCAAGGACAATAGAAAGGTCAAAAACATACTCATAGAGTATCTCACACTACAAACCTCTTACAATCTTTATGACTTTCCTTGATCCGAGTACGGATCTTGTGCTTCTAGTAGTACGAGCCCATACTACCTTCCACAACTATTCGTACATTCCTCACAAATCATCCCAAATTTCCTAGGTCACTTCCCTATAGTCACATACTAAAGCCCTCTGATACTAGCGCACCAATACACTAACAAACTTACTAGGCTTCCTAAGATTCTACTCTCCACACTGATGGGTTTTGAGGATAATTAAACAACATTAAAGGGATAACAAAAGCAACAATTTTATGATCCTCATTAGGCCCCCAAAACAAGATCTATGTACTATCTATCTAATGCAACTTTAATATACAAGAAATCAATCAAAGGGCTTCTAGCCTAGTGGTATTAAGTGTCATCCTCCCTCTTTGATGTCGAGGGTTCAAGCCCCGTTGTGGAAAAAGGTGGAACTAGCTGTGTTAGGTTAGGAATAAATTAGATTTTTCGGTCCAAAAAAATATATACAAGAAATCATACCTTTTAGAGTTTGTCAAAACCCTAGTAAATCTTTGATTGCTTGATGACAGCTAAGAGTCCAACGTAGAACTCCTCTTTCGTAGTCGCACTCAAGGCACTTGGATCAGCAACATCCGACAATAACCCATGCAACGAACACCATGAACGAAGCACCAAAAATTGAATTTGTTGAACTGTAGGTTCCACGTCGTGGCAATGTGTCACGCCCCAAAACCGAGAACGGCAGAAACGTTCAGGGGTGGAGAACGTCATGTGAAGTATCATAACAGTGTAAAGTATGTAACAACTCAAATTTTTCAAACAAATTTTTCATTTTTAAAACATAATTATTTCCATTAAAAACAAGGCATAAACAGTTTAATTATTCGGTCAATACAATTATTCAAACTCCCAAGATCATAAAACAATCTTCAGTGTGTATCGATCATGCCGGCGCCTTCCCACGGTCCTCGCTAGTACCTGAAATACATGCACAACAACTGTAAGCATAAATGCTTAGTGAGTTCCCCAATATACAACTTACGCACATACGCCTTTCCAGGCCCGACCTTCCGGTCCATGTGTCTCAGGGGACTTCCGTCCCTGCTGGGTAAACCTTCCGGCCTTACCCACGCCGACCTTCCGGTCCATCACACATCCTCCGGTCCATGTGTCTCAGGGGACTTCCGTCCCTGCTGGGTAAACCTTCCGGCCTTACCCACGCCGACCTTCCGGTCCATCACACATCATATCGCCTTCCGGCCCATAATACATAGCACATATAACATATAACATACCACATATAGCATACATATCACATATCATATCCGACCTTCCGGTCACACAGTCAAACCCTTCCGGGTACAGTATAGTGAGAAGACTCACCTCGTAAATGCTGAAAGCTAGCAACTCCTGAAATCACTCGTGCACAAACCAACGAGCTACAACCCTCCTATAGCATTACATAACTCATTAGTACTCATATCATCTAAGTGTGACTATCCCTAAGAAGTCAGACTTAGGTCAACTCTGGTCAACGGTCAACTCGACTGGACTCGGCGAGTACCATGGCGACTCGGCGAGTCTAGTCGTCCTCACAATTTCCTGAATATTCCCTTTCTACTCGTCGAGTATCCCTCTTGACTCGACGAGGTCCGCGTGGAAGAATCGCGGGGCCACCCCGACTCCACTCGCCGAGTCTGATGAACAACTCGGCGAGTCCCAGTAAATCTTCAAGCTACTCGCCGAGTCTGAAGAACAACTCGGCGAGTCCATGCCATGCAGACGAGTAACTGCTTCCTGAGATAGGTCTCGTCCCGAAGTACACATGCATGGGACCTTCTGGACCTCTAAAGGTCCTAATACAAGATTATAGTCGTGGGGTAACAAGGCATTACTTCATCAAATCACTAAATGGGTTCTACAAACCCTAATTTCATAAATACATCAATATAGCAGAGCATACACGAATTCTTACCTGGATGATGTATTCTCTGTATTCCCAATCCTCAGAATGTAACCCCTTGCTGCTCTTTTAGCCAATCCTTCCTCTTCCTTGCACACCCACTCTTCTATAACCAACAATGGCCTAAGATCCTTGCTCCTGTTGCACTAGATCGATTTAGGGTTCTTCTCAGAAGGCTAAAACGAACAATGACGGCCAATGGACCCCTTTTATACGTCCCAAACCTGAACGGTTAGGGTTTCCGCTAAACAACGTCGACTCGCCGAGTCCATATCTGGACTCGTCGAGTCCAGTCGCGGACCCGCGACCAAGTCTGCGATCCTACTCGGCGAGTCTAGGCTCCAACTCGCCGAGTCCCCTCTTAAATCACTCCAAAAACATAATTTTAATAATACCTGAGATTCCGGGCTGTTACAATTCTCCCCCACTTGGATTAGACTTCACCCTCGAAGTCTCACTCTGCAAATAGTTCCGGATGCTGCTCCCGCATTTCGCGCTCCGGTTCCCAAGTCATTTCTGATCCCTTACGGTGTTGCCATTGAACCAACACCAGAGGTACCTCCTTGTTCCTCAGAACCTTGATCTTCCGATCCCTGATAGCCACTGGTCTCTCCGCGTAATTCAGACTCGCATCCACCTGAATATCCTCCAATGGAACCACTGCCGACTCATCGGCTATGCACTTCCTCAACTGCGACACATGAAAAGTGTCATGGATCTGACCCAACTCCGCTGGCAACTCCAACCGGTAGGCTACCCGACCTATCCTTGCAATCACACGAAATGGCCCAATATACCGGGGCCCCAACTTGCCTCTCTTCCTGAACCGAATCACTCCTTTCCAAGGAGAGACCTTCAGGAGAACGAAGTCGCCGACCTGAAATTCAAGCTCGGATCGGCGCCTGTCTGCATAACTCTTCTGTCGGCTCTGGGCAGTCAATAATCTTTGTCTCACTTGTTGAATCTGCTCTGTCGTCTGGAGTATGATCTCCGTGCTGCCCATCACTCTCTGTCCCACCTCTCCCCAGCAAATGGGAGTCCGACACCTCCTACCATACAACAGCTCGAAAGGCGGCATACCAATGCTCGAATGATGGCTGTTGTTGTAGGAAAACTCTGCCAATGGTAAATACGCATCCCAACCACCCCCGAAGTCTAACACACACGCTCGGAGCATGTCCTCCAGTGTCTGAATTGTCCGCTCGCTCTGACCGTCTGTCTGGGGATGGTATGCGGTACTAAAATGCAATTTAGTACCCAGCTCCTCATGGAATTTCTTCCAGAATCTGGAAGTAAAGCGCACATCACGGTCTGACACAATCGAGATCGGCACCCCGTGCCGAGATACCACCTCTCTCACGTATATCTCCGCCAATTTCTCCGCCGAAGAACTCTCACTGATGGCAAGGAAGTGTGCACTCTTTGTCAACCTATCCACGATCACCCAAATTGCGTCAACTCCCCTAGCAGTCCTCGGCAATTTGGTGATAAAATCCATAGTAATCTGTTCCCACTTCCACTCGGGGATCTCCAATGGCTGTAACTTGCCATGCGGTCTCTGGTGCTCAGCCTTAACCCTACGGCAGGTCAAGCACCTCTCAACGAACCATGCCACGTCCCTCTTCATACAGGGCCACCAATATTCCTTCCTTAAATCCAAATACATCTTTGTAGCACCGGGATGAATCGAGAATTTCGATTTATGAGCCTCTTCCATCAACGTAATACGCGTACCGCCCACGAACGGCACCCAAATCCGACCCTGAAACGTCATAAGGCCTTGATATGTGTATTTTTATATATATTTTTATGCACTTTATCTTAATATTTTGGCCTTATTTATTCTATTTTAGAACTAAAAAGTACTCATAATACTTTAAATTATGTTTTGCAGCTATTTGTTGTCGATAAAGCACAAAAGAAAAGATTGAAGTGGAAACCGGGCTTAGAAGATAAAAGAAAGAAAAGAATGCTGAGGTAGCGAGTACGCCCCGCGTACCTGCTTGTGCCGGATAGACTTGATCGCGTGATTATCTTGAGTACGCGCTGCGTAATCCTAAGTACGCCCAGCGTACTTAGGTCGGCCACAAAGATTATAAATATCGATTTTTAGCTAACCAGGAGGGAGGATTCGACTTCTAACCTAATTTAGTCGACAATTAACTTCTGTTAAGCCGTTTTGAGGGTCTAGAAGGCGGCCGGAAGGCCGTTAAGCTAACGGAAGCGGAGATCGGAAGGATTGGAGAGCGGATACATGTTGATTATCATATGGTTTGCTGACGTGACCATGTTTGGCATTCCATGGTGGTACTTTTCTGTATTTAGTTTCTGATTTAGGTGTAAAAACCTTTTACTTTGTGTTTATGATTGAATGAAGCTTTGATTATTAGACTAATTGCTATATTAAATAGTTTATGTGTGTTTAATTTATTTTGCCAAGCTTGTTAAAAGATCCTCATGTGTTAATGATGATTATTTTCTGTTAATTGTTAAGTAAATTGAGTGCTTGAACATCTGCTCGATTGCTTGTCTCTTATGATTTTTGATGACCATCGAGATTATAAGACTAGAAATAACGAATGTGAAACTAGGATTAATTTGAGAATAAGTAAGTTAATGTGTGAGCCTTGTTTGATGACCATCAACAAGAGGTTGATTAAATGTTTACATTAATTAACTATATTTACAAGTCTTGCTTGATACGAACTGAATACTAGGAAGCATGTTAGTTTAATCAACTGATCACTGTTTGAATTGACTTGTTTGCTAAAGGATTAGTTATAGTGAACGCGAATCTAATCATTTTAGGAATCGGTGAACATGAATAAATGAATTTGTGTATGCAATTGTCTATGTTTTTAAAGTGTAATTTATCTAAACCAAAGTACCTGAAGAGATGTGCTTTCCTGTTAGTTTATCGAGAGTTGTTAATTGTTAATTTGAGATTTATTAAACCATTTTATTTATTATTTTCGTGTGATCTATAACCTATAATCAAATATATTAAATTAATCCACCGTTCCCTGTGATCGACACCCGACTTACCTAAGCTATACTGTAATCTGACTAGGTACACTGCCTATAAGTGCATAGATAGTCTAAGTTTGTTAGGTTATAAATATTAAAATTAGTGGGTACTTTTGTGCACATCAAGTTTTTGGCGCCGTTGCCGGGGAACGGCTTGTCATTAATTTATTTTATTTGATTATTCGTTATTTGTTTTTAGTTAGTTTTTTTTTTATTTTTAGTTTGATTTTCGATGATATCATTTCACTTGTCGGGAAGGTTCTTGTTTTTATTTTGCAGGAATTTGGGATTGTACACATTGCTTGACTTTACTTTTGGCATGGGTTTCGGGAATGAAAGCGACTAGGGAATTCTTGACCTGCTTAGCCTACTACTTTGTTGATTTGTCCTACTCAATCCATGAGGCGTAGTATAGCAAGGCGTATTGTGGTGGTTAAGTGGAAGACCGAGCTCTTGCTGTTCTTGACTAGTTAGGTCACTTCTTGTTCCGCTTTTAGTTAAAGGTGCAAGGAAAACAAGGGAAATATTCTAACGGGTCCCGAAAGCGGGTATTTTCGTAACCAATTCTTGCATGCAAAGGTTTTTGATCAACCGTTGTCGTTTGATCTCGACAAAGATAAGTGGTTATGATGTCTCACAATTTTAATTTTTTTTTATCACTCATCGTGAAGTCATCATTAGCTGAAGAAATTAAAAAGGAAAAAAAATAAATAAGTTTTAAGTCCCCTAGATTAAATAATTAAAAAGAAAAGGAAGTTAAATTAAAGAAAAAGGAAGGAAGAAAATTAAACGTACGCCCCGCGTAAGTTATATTACGCCATGCGTAATAAGACCCGAATCGCGGATGAACATCTAAGGGTGTTGGGGTTACGCCCCGCGTACCCTTTTGTTACGCCCCGCGTAAAGCGACCAGGTAAATATATCTTGACCCTTTGACTTCGCTGCTATTTTCTTTTCCCTCTTCTACTCTCGCGCACGAACTGTGACGGCAGCTTCTCTCAAAGATTCTCGATTCTCTCTCGTTTCTTGTTAAATCCACCACACAAGTAAGTATTTAGGATACTCAACAGCTTGGATTTGTGTTTAATTCAAAGGAATAAGCTGCATTTAGCTTTTGCTTGAAATCTAGGGTTTATATATTTTTCGAATTAGGGCCGATTTTGCAAATGTATGTGTTGAATAGGGCTTGAATGGACCGATTGCGTTTAATACATTAAACCCTCGAGCTTAATTTCGTCTTAATCCCGTCCCACAACCATCGATTTGACCTCAGGGACGACGCCATGCATAACCTGCTGACTTCGAGTTCTTGGCTGATTTCGAGTACTTTGACTACTTTATGCAGTTTCCCTGATTAAGTGGTTGTTAATTTTAAATAGTTACGAGATTATGGGAATGGATTTCTAAAGATGGTCCCGATTCTATCTTACAGCCTGTGGACCACGACATTTTAAAATTCTGTTGCCCCTGCTGTGTTGATTTTTAAGTTTGATTATGATTAGGGAACAAGCAAAAAGGAACCAACACAGATTCGTGCATCTGGACGTACGCCCAGCGTACGCTGGACGTACGCCCAGCGTAATGCCATATCCACCCCCATTTTTTTGGTTTAAAAATCTATTAATGCTGTGATATTTGGTTTGGTATTGTGTTTTTTTTAATATGTGCAGATTATGGCTCGAAGGACACAAAGAACCAACCCGCCCGAGGATGTGACCGATCATCGTTTTTTACAATTTCCGCAAACGCTGAACGATGCTACCCGGGCGCGTTATGTCACCAACTTGAGCTTGCTTCTCACAAAGGAGATTGATATTGCACCCTCATTCGACTGGGAGTTGGCTACCAGGACTGGACTTGCTGCATTGATCCAGGAATTTTTGCAATACACACACTCGGACGCGAGTGGTGTGGAATTGTTTGTGTGTCAGGGATGGGCGCGTTTGTTCAGGATCCAGGAGCCTGTGTATCGGGAGTTTTTGCTGGAGTTCTACGCTACAGTTTCCTATGATCCTAGGAAGCCACTCGATGACAGGACAGCCTTTGCTTTCAGACTGGGAGGAGTGAGCCGGGAATGCAGCGTGATAGAGCTTGCGACTCGGGTGGGTATTTACACAGCCGACGAGACGAGGAGTGTCCATTTCCCGACATTCCTTGCTGACTGTATCACGGAACGGCCAGCGGACTATAATGAGAACACCTTTTGGGCCGAGATTACGGGAGGAGTCTATACACCATCTACCGCTCGAGGGGGGATGATTCGGTCTACTACATACCGAATGTTGCACCGGTTGATTTCTATGTCTCTCACGCATCACAAGAATAGTGAGAGAGTGCCTTCGACGGACCTGTATTTCCTATGGGCACTAGTTACTCCCGGGAGGCACCTGAACCTTCCAGTTGCTTTAGCTGCATACTTGGGACGGAGGGCCAGGGGACTCAGGGGAGATAGCCCGATATGCGGAGGGCATTTTATCACACGGTTAGCTCGATCATACCAGTTGATGACACGTGAGATCACGAGATCGATGGTGTTTCACGACATGAGGCCGATGAGTCTTCAGCTATTGGAGTCGATGCGCGTATTGGAGCGGGGTGGAGATGGAGTTTTGAGAGTTCGAGCAGATGATGAGGCAGAAACGGAGGGTGCTGCCGAGCCACAGCCGAGACGGGTCCAGCGGCGTCGACCTGCTCCTCGGGGAGCGCAGCAGGGACCTGAGCGGGAGATCGATATGCGCTACTTAGCTCAGGGCATTGATCGTCTTAGCGAGTATGTTGCACATGTGGACGCGCAACAACGGTGGCAAGGGAATGCATTGAATGCATTCTTTGCTCACCAGGGGTTTCAGTATTCGGTTCCCTTTCCACCACCTTTCCAGTCACGATTTGATGGGGCCGGTACTTCTGGGACACAGCCACATGATGATGGAGATGACGAGTGATCCTTTTTATTTTGTTTTATTTGTTTTGTGTTATTTTTAGTTTAGTTTAGTTTTTAGTATTTGGTATGTAATTAAACTTTGATTTAGTTTGATTTAGTTTGTTTTCCATGTTGATGCTCTTTGGTTGTTTAGATTTCTGCAGAATTTTCGCCCTTAGGAAGCTGGCAGTAAGTTCAGCAGCTAGGTCCGACTGTTGCTAGAGAGAGCGGTATGAGAGTTGAAGATTATAGTTGAGACCCACGATTTGTCATAAGTGTGGGGTGCATATTTATTTTGTGAGCGATCGTTTTGAAGATTGGCATTGTTACGATGTTTTGACTCTTATGATTCCCATACTATAGAGTTTTATTTCGACGCGAGGAAGAAGTATCGTCCCGGCTGCCATGACATGGTTGACACTTTCCTATGTTATGGGGGATTTTTCATCGCGAGTAGAGGATGTCATTCTTGACGAGACGACGTGGTCGACACTTTCCCACGTCATGGTTACTATGCTTTGCAATATTTTGCACCACATTTTTGAAGATGGCGGTCTTGATTTTATTTTTCAGCAAATTCAGAGGCAGCAGTTCTAGTTTTCAGTCTTTCGACGATATTTGAAGCAACTTGTAGCAGCCCCATTCGATCTCGCCACAACTACCCAGGGGAGTCTGTTCCTTTTTCTCCTTTTTTTATGTTCTTAATTTGTTTTAGCATACAATGTGGGCATTGTATGAAATAAGTGTGGGGTAGGGGATCGGTAAAAGTAAATTAAAATTAAGAAAAAATGAAATTGCTAGAATTTACAAAATTTAAAAATTTGAAAAACTTGAAATAATAGTTTAATTTAGAAAAATCTAGTGATAATTTAAATTTTGCTAATATTGTATGAAATGATCCGATGAGAACTCAAATGTTTAGTTGAGCCAATATACGTTATAGTGCATTTGTGGCCTCCCTTATTTTAGTGAAATCATGGAACAAAAACATAACCCCGCTTGATTTGAGGGATGCAATATGTTTAGCAGCCTAAACCTGAAATGTATCCAGGAAAATTATTATCATTAACCAATAAAGGTTGAGGTTGAGCGCCTCTGCTTAAGCATGTAGGGTTTTGAGTGAAAAAAAAGTGAGTTACATGTGAAAAAAAAAAAAAAAAAAAGAGAGAATTACGAAAAGTTTGAAGAATTTTGGAGCAAATAAAGTAAAGGTCAAAAGATCAAAATTCTAAGAAATTCAAAAAGTTGAAGATACCAGAAATCAAATCAAATAAGGTGTTGAATTCAAAGAAATCAAAGATCAAAATGCCAAAGAAATGAAGAATTCAAATAAAGCTCCATAGTGGTATTGGAAAGTTGTAATTTTCTAGAATATGTATGCTTAGGTTGCTCAACTAAAAATACCTTGAGGTTAGGAGGTTTTCTGCGGATGGATTCGGAGGGTTGCATAAAATGAGCATTGTTCGGAAAAAGTGGGCGAGTGTTTATGATGATTGTGAGTATTTAAAATATGGGGGGGTACTTTAGGAAAATGTTAGACACAAATGTACGCGTTGAGGTCTTGGCATAATGGCTGAGTTTTAAAAGGATTGTTTAGTGCAATATTGGTAAAATAAAAGTAAATTTGCTTGGGGGCAAGCAAAGGCTAAGTGTGGGGTATTTTGATATGTGTATTTTTATATATATTTTTATGCACTTTATCTTAATATTTTGGCCTTATTTATTCTATTTTAGAACTAAAAAGTACTCATAATACTTTAAATTATGTTTTGCAGCTATTTGTTGTCGATAAAGCACAAAAGAAAAGATTGAAGTGGAAACCGGGCTTAGAAGATAAAAGAAAGAAAAGAATGCTGAGGTAGCGAGTACGCCCCGCGTACCTGCTTGTGCCGGATAGACTTGATCGCGTGATTATCTTGAGTACGCGCTGCGTAATCCTAAGTACGCCCAGCGTACTTAGGTCGGCCACAAAGATTATAAATATCGATTTTTAGCTAACCAGGAGGGAGGATTCGACTTCTAACCTAATTTAGTCGACAATTAACTTCTGTTAAGCCGTTTTGAGGGTCTAGAAGGCGGCCGGAAGGCCGTTAAGCTAACGGAAGCGGAGATCGGAAGGATTGGAGAGCGGATACATGTTGATTATCATATGGTTTGCTGACGTGACCATGTTTGGCATTCCATGGTGGTACTTTTCTGTATTTAGTTTCTGATTTAGGTGTAAAAACCTTTTACTTTGTGTTTATGATTGAATGAAGCTTTGATTATTAGACTAATTGCTATATTAAATAGTTTATGTGTGTTTAATTTATTTTGCCAAGCTTGTTAAAAGATCCTCATGTGTTAATGATGATTATTTTCTGTTAATTGTTAAGTAAATTGAGTGCTTGAACATCTGCTCGATTGCTTGTCTCTTATGATTTTTGATGACCATCGAGATTATAAGACTAGAAATAACGAATGTGAAACTAGGATTAATTTGAGAATAAGTAAGTTAATGTGTGAGCCTTGTTTGATGACCATCAACAAGAGGTTGATTAAATGTTTACATTAATTAACTATATTTACAAGTCTTGCTTGATACGAACTGAATACTAGGAAGCATGTTAGTTTAATCAACTGATCACTGTTTGAATTGACTTGTTTGCTAAAGGATTAGTTATAGTGAACGCGAATCTAATCATTTTAGGAATCGGTGAACATGAATAAATGAATTTGTGTATGCAATTGTCTATGTTTTTAAAGTGTAATTTATCTAAACCAAAGTACCTGAAGAGATGTGCTTTCCTGTTAGTTTATCGAGAGTTGTTAATTGTTAATTTGAGATTTATTAAACCATTTTATTTATTATTTTCGTGTGATCTATAACCTATAATCAAATATATTAAATTAATCCACCGTTCCCTGTGATCGACACCCGACTTACCTAAGCTATACTGTAATCTGACTAGGTACACTGCCTATAAGTGCATAGATAGTCTAAGTTTGTTAGGTTATAAATATTAAAATTAGTGGGTACTTTTGTGCACATCAGGCCTCGACTATCCTTGACAAACTCTGAGATTAACCCCACAACCCGCTCTTTCTTCTGCATTTCTGGTCGCACAGCCTCAGCCTGTGCCCTACGAATATCATCCAATACAGGAGTCATCACGGTCAGTCTCAAGCACACATCTCGCAATGGAGTGCTCTCCGCCCTGCGGCTCAATGCATCGGCTACCACATTAGCCTTGCCTGGGTGGTACAGGATCTCACAATCATAATCCTTGACCACATCCAACCACCTCCTCTGACGCATATTTAGGTTTGGTTGATCCATCAAATACTTCAAACTCTTATGGTCCGTGTAAATCGTACATCGAACCCCATACAAGTAGTGACGCCAAATCTTGAGAGCGAACACTACTGCCCCCAACTCTAAATCATGCGTGGGATATCTCGCCTCATGAGGCTTCAGCTGCCTCGACGCATAAGCTATCACATGACCCCTCTGCATTAACACTGCACCCAATCCCGAAATCGATGCATCGCAATATACCACGAAATCTTCCATCCCTTCTGGAAGAGCTAATACCGGGGCTTCGCACAATCTTTGGCGAAGTGTCTCAAAGGAGGTCTGCTGCTCGGGCCCCCATGAGAACGTAACACCCTTCCGGGTCAATCTGGTGAGTGGCACTGCGATCTTGGAGAAATCCTTGATAAATCTCCGATAATACCCTGCCAACCCAAGGAAACTTCTGATCTCAGAGGGTGACTTCGGCACCTCCCAACTCATCACCGCCTCAACCTTGGCCGGATCGACCAATATCCCTTTCTGATTAACCACATGTCCTAGAAACTGGACTTCCCGCAACCAGAAGTCACATTTGGAGAACTTTGCATAAAGTTTCTCCGACCTCAATACCTCAAGGACCTCCCTCAAATGCTCCTCATGCTGCTCTCTCGATCTCGAATACACCAGAATGTCGTCGATGAATACGATCACCGACCGATCCAACATCGGCCTGCATACCCTGTTCATGAGATCCATGAACACAGCCGGGGAATTGGTGAGTCCAAAAGGCATCACCACAAACTCATAATGTCCATATCGCGTCCTAAACGCTGTCTTCTGGACGTCTTCATCCCGTACTCTCACCTGATGGTATCCTGACCTCAGATCGATCTTGGAAAACCAAGATGCTCCCTGCAACTGATCGAATAAATCATCGATCCTCGGCAACGGGTAACGGTTCTTGACCGTTAGCTTGTTCAACTCCCGGTAATCAATGCACATCCGGTGTGAACCATCCTTCTTTTTGACGAACAGAATAGGTGCTCCCCATGGCGAGCTGCTCGGCCGAATGAATCCCTTTCCCAGCAACTCCTGGAGTTGCGAGGACAACTCTTGCATCTCTGGAGGTGCAAGACGATAGGGCACTTTGGCAATAGGCGCTGCCCCCGGAACCAGATCGATACTAAACTCTACTTGCCTCACAGGCGGCACTCCCGGCAACTCCTCGGGAAAGACATCTGAAAACTCGCGCACCACCGGAACTTCCTCCACTGACTTCGGTTTCTCAGAAACCTCCCGCGTATCCATCACATACGCCACGAAACCCTTACAGCCCTGCCGTAGACACTGCCTCGCCCTAGCGGCCGAACAAAAAGCTGATCCCGAACGGGTACCCTCGCCGTATACCGAAAGAACTCCCCCTCTAGGGTCTCGTATAGTCACCAACTGACGCTCACAGTCGATGACAGCGCCGAACCGGCTCAGCCAGTCCATGCCCACGATGACACAGACATCCCCCATCGCGATAGGAATCAGATCAATCGGGAATCCAACCCCGAAAATCTCTAGTACACATCCCCGAAGAACCTCTGTAGCACAAATCACCTTCTCGTCAGCTATAGAGACTCTCAAAGGTCGACTCAACGACTCACGACTAACGCCAATATGCTGACTAAAGGCCAAGGACACAAAGGACCTACTCGCACCCGAGTCAAATAACACTAAGGCAGGCACAGAGTTCACAAGGAAAGTACCTACGCGCATAATAACATAAGCATAACATATCGACATTAAAATAATTACATGAATTACAACATACCTGCCACAACATCGGGCGCAGCGCGGACCTCTTCCGCTGTCAGCTGAAAGGCTCTTCCCCGAGCCCTCGGGGCCTCGGCCTTCACCGGTCGAGTCGCAGGAACTCCGGCAGCAGGTGCAGATCCCTGAAGAAGCTGAGGGCACTCGGCCTTCCTATGGCCAGTCTGGTTGCAATGAAAGCAAACCGAAAATCCCTTGGGGCACTCCCTAGCAATGTGCCCCTCCTTGCCACACTTGTAGCAAGCACCAGATCGACATGCTCCATCATGACTCTTGCCGCACTTCCCGCAAGTGCGACCCTTCGAACCTCCTGTCCTCGAATCAGCGGACTTGGTCCGCTTGGCTGCCGGCTGGAACTGAGTCGGTCGCCGATCCACCCGCTGAGACTCGGCCTCCTCCCTAGCCTGAGTCTCCAACTCGATCTCGCGCTTCCTGGCATTCGCCTGAAGCTCAGCAAAAGTGTGGTAAGTGGAGTTTGACACAAACTCCCGAATATCCCTCCTCAAGACACCCAAGTATCGGCTCATCCGAGCCTGCTCTGAGGACACCAGCTCAGGGCAAAACATCGCCCTCTCATGAAACTTCCGTGTAATCACCGCAACAGAATCGGTACCCTGCTTGAGGGTTAAGAACTCCTACACCAATCGTTCCCTCTCCACTGGGGGAACGTACTCATCCCTGAACATGGCAGTAAACCCCTCCCATGTCACCGCTGTAGTCTCTGCCAAAGTGAAATTCGCTGTCACGAACTTCCACCAGTCCTTCGCTCCCAGACGGAGCTGGTTCAAAGCGAACCGTACCCTCAGGTGCTCCGGGCATGAACAAGTATAGAAGCACCCCTCTATATCTGCGATCCACCTCATCGCAGCAATCGGATCCTGCGTCCCATCGAACTCTGGTGGCTTCGTGTTGCTGAACTCTCGGAACAGCAATGAATCACCCCCCTGTGGCCTAGCAGCGGCCACAGCTGCGGTAGCTGCAGCGGTTGCAGCCTCAGTCAATGCGGCGTACCGCTCGTCGAACGTCTCCATCAGGGTGGTCTTGATAGACCCAAACATCTCCGGGATCTCAGCCCGGATCGCCGCCGCCACCTCCTCGTGGATCATCTGACGAATATCCTCGTCACTCACACCCCTCGTACTCGCCCCGTGCCGCGGTCTAACCATGATATCTCTGAAATACAACATAAAACTATCAGAGATTCTACCGAGTATAATCGTACTCGACACGCAACCCTACTCAGTCCCAGATATCCAGGGATTCTTACTTGGGCCTCCCACTGACCCGGTGTCCTCGGTAGTACGGGCCCAATACTACCGACCACACCGCATCAATGTTCATCCCAAGTCCTCCTCCCCAACTCCAGATAGTGAGTACTCTACTTCTGATACGCTCTATCTACCCGCATACTAGCAAAGCATCTCATATAAGCAACTTCCCTAGACTAAGGCATCACAAATCAGGCCACTCTAGTCCTATCATGAATACCTAGTCTTCTAGCATGCATAACAATTCATATCATATAATATTGTAAGGTATTTTGGGGATCTTTACCGTTCGGGCGCTGACTGATCGTACACACTGCTTCTTTCTTGCTTACCACAAAACCATTTACAAAAGTTTATGCCTTTATTTGAAAAGTTTCCTCAAATCCTCGGTTTGAGTTCAGTTACCCCCGAAGGTGCACCCGAATCCCTCAAACCAAGGCTCTGATACCAATTGTAACAACTCAAATTTTTCAAACAAATTTTTCATTTTTAAAACATAATTATTTCCATTAAAAACAAGGCATAAACAGTTTAATTATTCGGTCAATACAATTATTCAAACTCCCAAGATCATAAAACAATCTTCAGTGTGTATCGATCATGCCGGCGCCTTCCCACGGTCCTCGCTAGTACCTGAAATACATGCACAATAACTGTAAGCATAAATGCTTAGTGAGTTCCCCAATATACAACTTACGCACATACGCCTTTCCAGGCCCGACCTTCCGGTCCATGTGTCTCAGGGGACTTCCGTCCCTGCTGGGTAAACCTTCCGGCCTTACCCACGCCGACCTTCCGGTCCATCACACATCCTCCGGTCCATGTGTCTCAGGGGACTTCCGTCCCTGCTGGGTAAACCTTCCGGCCTTACCCACACCGACCTTCCGGTCCATCACACATCATATCGCCTTCCGGCCCATAATACATAGCACATATAACATATAACATACCACATATAGCATACATATCACATATCATATCCGACCTTCCGGTCACACAGTCAAACCCTTCCGGGTACAGTATAGTGAGAAGACTCACCTCGTAAATGCTGAAAGCTAGCAACTCCTGAAATCACTCGTGCACAAACCAACGAGCTACAACCCTCCTATAGCATTACATAACTCATTAGTACTCATATCATCTAAGTGTGACTATCCCTAAGAAGTCAGACTTAGGTCAACTCTGGTCAACGGTCAACTCGACTGGACTCGGCGAGTACCATGGCGACTCGGCGAGTCTAGTCGTCCTCACAATTTCCTGAATATTCCCTTTCTACTCGTCGAGTATCCCTCTTGACTCGACGAGGTCCGCGTGGAAGAATCGCGGGGCCACCCCGACTCCACTCGCCGAGTCTGATGAACAACTCGGCGAGTCCCAGTAAATCTTCAAGCTACTCGCCGAGTCTGAAGAACAACTCGGCGAGTCCATGCCATGCAGACGAGTAACTGCTTCCTGAGATAGGTCTCGTCCCGAAGTACACATGCATGGGACCTTCTGGACCTCTAAAGGTCCTAATACAAGATTATAGTCGTGGGGTAACAAGGCATTACTTCATCAAATCACTAAATGGGTTCTACAAACCCTAATTTCATAAATACATCAATATAGCAGAGCATACACGAATTCTTACCTGGATGATGTATTCTCTGTATTCCCAATCCTCAGAATGTAACCCCTTGCTGCTCTTTTAGCCAATCCTTCCTCTTCCTTGCACACCCACTCTTCTATAACCAACAATGGCCTAAGATCCTTGCTCCTGTTGCACTAGATCGATTTAGGGTTCTTCTCAGAAGGCTAAAACGAACAATGACGGCCAATGGACCCCTTTTATACGTCCCAAACCTGAACGGTTAGGGTTTCCGCTAAACAGCGTCGACTCGCCGAGTCCATATCTGGACTCGTCGAGTCCAGTCGCGGACCCGCGACCAAGTCTGCGATCCTACTCGGCGAGTCTAGGCTCCAACTCGCCGAGTCCCCTCTTAAATCACTCCAAAAACATAATTTTAATAATACCTGAGATTCCGGGCTGTTACAAAGTAGTAAACAAGCAACAACATCATCCATTGCATTAAAAGTAAATGTTTTAATACATGTGTGTTCTTTTATTGTAATAAGACACCAAAATATGTAATCAAAATAAAAGACGAGTCTTGTCTGTGCTCCGTCTTCTCAAAACCTGGTCATCGTACCTGTCTACTGGTGACCTGAGAATACAAGTTATTTTGAAAGCGAGTATCAGCATAAAGCTGGTGAATTCATAAGTATTTAAGTGTCATACCCTGTTTTGGAAAGCTGTTATGAATGCCATGTAAATCTTTGAATGAAACATTTGATATAAGTATGAAAACCCTAGAAAGTCCCATATTCCTATTAGTATAAGAGTAGTCTTCTACCAAGATTCGAATGTTTTGAAAGTAGTCTTCTACCAAGACTTATATGTTTTGAAAGTAGTCTTCTACCGAGACTTGTATGTTTTGCTGTAACAAAGATGGTTTTCCCTTTTTACGACTACTATTAACAATATATAGTCTACCTCATCGTTTATGTGAATGTATCACAAAATAAAAGTAATACGGGAAATATAGCCATATAAGTATTATCCTTTTGTATTAGGATAAACACGACATCGCGACTGCCGAAACGTATTAACCTTGAACGTCCGTAGATGTTCATTCTCCTCTGTAGCTAACAGCAGGGTGTAGGAATGGTTAGTCCCGTAAAGGTACCCCTAATATAAGTATTAACCGTAGGCATCTGTAGATGTTCATAATCCTCTGTATCCAACAGCAGGGTGTAGGAATGATTAGTCCCATAAAGGTACTCCTAGTATAAGTATTAACCGTAGGCATCCGTAGACGTTCATTACCTCTGTTGCTAACAGGTGGGTTCCGGAATGGTTAGTCCCGTCTAGTATCCTTTTGTACTAGGATAGGCAGAACTAATTTACACGTATAATATGTACTAGTATCTCATCATATGGTATCTAGGTACAAGTATCCAAGTAAGTGTATCCAAGTAAATGTATCTATGTAAACGTATTTATGTAAGCGTATCTATGTAGACGTATTCATGTAACATGTAATGTATATTATAGACTCATGAATGAACTGACTCTTGTGTGATCCCTTGTACTTGGAATGGTAAATAGTATCTCCTAACTACACCTATTATAGTTACTAGTAACGTACGTATATAACCTGAAGTATGCCTTTGCTACCCAAAGGTACTGAACTGGCCGATGAAACTTTTATGTCTATATATGTATACATGGTATATGACTAGTATTAAGACAACATTCGGACGACTAACCGATACCCTAAATCCACATCCCAACGAGGAAAAGGAAATAAAGTGAACTAGCCTTCCTAAGTTCTTTAAACATTACTTATATAAGTATACATATATGGGCATGCATTTGATAATATAAAAGCATAAAAGAAGTTTTGTAAAACATTTGAAAAGTTTAATACTAAGAAACGTTGACTTGATGTCAGTTTGTAAAACGATTTGAAAGTATTTTGTTTGATAAGACAGTTTAAGTATAAGGAAAACCTTTGTTTGAAAACACATTTGTAACTGAGTTTAAAAGGAAACTTACAGTATGTAAGATAGTTTGATAAAGAGTTTTAAACATGTAAAAAACGTTTAAGAAAGTCATTTGAAGAAATCTGTTTGGTAAAACAGTTAACGTATAGTAAATTCATTTGCATGCTAGTTATTAATCACATGTGATTGATATAATAACTAAACATGATTTAACTTGTATCCCCCCATAAAGCATTTATAAACATTTAAAAACGTTTAAAAGGTTAATTAAGGGGTATGAACTCACCTGTAGATGGTGGTTTGGATGAACTGAATGATGTAGGATAGCTAGGTGACAAATGAAGACTTGTTCACACCAAATGATCCTAGTTAACATATAATCACACATTTATGTATTCAATTAGACTTTAAACCACTAACTGACAAAGTTAAGACATCCTAAGGCATATAAAACACCTTATATAAGTGCTACGAGTCATAAGGATTGCATCTAAGTGCTAAAGGACCTTGCTATTGTGTTTGGGGTTCAAGGGTAAACTCCTTTGGAGTTTACGGTTTTCATGACCATTACCCAATGAGTTTACGGTCGTAAACTCAAGGGTTTACGGTCATAAACTCCTCACTCTTTGACCAAAAGTTGTTTTGAGGTTTTACAAGTCCTTTGAAGCATTTCTACTTGATGGTTAGGCCTTTGGAAGAGATTAGGGCATCATTACACTCCTTTGAGGAGTTTACGGCCCCAAGGCCATTTCCTTTTGGGTTTACTACCGTAAACCCATATGGAAAGTGGTATTTTCATGTTTTCAAGTCCTATGCTCATCAAAGAATGGATCCTTGTTAGTTACTAAGGCATAGGAATGGATATGGGTCATTTATACATACTTTGGGGTGTTTATGGTTTTGGGAGCTCCCCAAACCGTAAACACATATAAATGAGGGATTTTGGTACTTTTTATGTGCTAAACACATCAAGGAAGGATTCTAAGTTAATACCCAAGGCCTAGGAAAGGATAAAGCACACGTTGGCACCTTTATTTGGGGTTCATGGTCCAAGTACTTCTTGGACCGTAAACACCATGACCTTGGTGTTCTTGGGACCATTTCATGATGTTTGGAAAGGTAATAAGCTTTACAATACACTAGGGTAGAAGCACTTACTAGTTAGAAGCTTGAAAAGGTGCTAAGGGCCCAAGAACACTAGTGTGTGTTCTTGGTGTTTTGGAAATCTAAACAAAACACGAAATTTGATGGATGAAAAGATGTATAATCACTAGTTGTTATGATAGAACAACAAATCAAGCCAAGAAGTACTTACGTTTTCGGGAAATGAGGTGAAAGACAGGATGGTAGTTGAGAGTGTTTGGAGTTTGCTCTTGAGATTGCAAGTAAGAAATGATGTATTTTGGGGAGTAAACTCATGCTTAAGGCATGAGTTTACGGTTTTTGGAGGGATTTACAGCCCAAACATAAAAGTTTGGCCGTGAATTTCTTAGCTATGCGGTATTTGCGGTTTTGAGATTTCAAGACTTGAGACGACACTTCCTTTCACCCGTTCGTTTTAAGAATAATTATTATAATAATTAAACGAGCTTTAAATTTGCTAAAAATAAATAAAATGGACTTGACTTATAATTTGAAGTGATTGAATTTAGGGTTTGACCGAAAGAAAGTTTCGGGTTGTCACATCATCCTCCCGTTAACGGGAATTTCGTCCCGAAATTAAAGTCTAAGCAAATAAGTTTGTTACTGATAACTAAGAGAATAGATGAGGATATTTCAATTTCATTTTATCCTCACGCTCCCATGTGAATTCCGGTCCTCGCTTGGCGTTCCAGCGAACCTTCACAATCGGGATAATGCTTTGTTTCGTTTGTTTGACTTCCCGGTCCATGATCTCTACTGGTTCTTCCACGAAGTTGAGGCTCTCGTTGATCTCGATCTCGTCGAGTGGGATTACAAGAGTCTCGTCGGACAGACACTTTTTCAAGTTCGAGGCGTGGAAGGTAGAATATATGCTACTATGTTCGCGGGGTAGGTTAAGTTGTGGATGTTTCCTTGCCCTTTCTTCCTACGAGAGTAGATAGGTAAGTCATTTACAAGGACAATGACGAATCGATCCAAGTAAGATTGGCATACCCTATTCATTACATTTATGAATACTACGGGCGTATTAGTCCTATCTGAGGGGTATTACTACGGACTCACAGTGTCCGCATCGAGTTTGGAAGATTGTCCTTGGGACATCCTCCTTTAAAACTCATAACTGATGATGTTCGTACCTCAGACCTATTTCTGAAAAGTAAATAGTTCCTTACGGTGGGTCAACCAATTCATCTATGTGTGGCAGAAGGTAATGATTTCTAATGGAAGTCCTGTCGAGGTCTGCACCACGAGGACTTCCCAGGGTATCACCCATCCTAGTATTACTCTCGCCCAAGCATGCTTAACTGCGGAGTTCTGATGGGATCCGGTGCATTAGTGCTGGTATGATGGCACCTGCTGAAGTCTGTCTTCTTGAAGAATAAGACTGGAGCTCTCAATGGTGAGGAGCTTGGTCTTATCATTCTATTGCTGAGTAGTTGTTAAGCTGTCCGAACAGTTCTTGTATCTCTGTTGGTGTGAGACCGTAGGGCGATTGGTTTACAGGAGTCATATTGGGTCCTAAGTTTGTTCGCATGACGATGCGATCACTCGTAGTCTTGGGCATTTCTCTGTCCTGAAGTTCATATTAGCAGTCATACATGGTTCATCAATCGCAGTCTCATGTATACGAGTCGTATATAATTAAGATTGAACAGGTAGTCGAATAACTGATTCTCCCAACGAGGAAAAGAAATTAAAGTGATATCATCAATTCTAAACCTGTAGAACCTTGATTATATACCACCCCTATATATACATTCTTTAGCGATAGATCAGCCATATGAATCTTTGGATTGAACTTGACGTACTGTATGAGTGGTACTTTGGGAAGGTGTGCTGAGATTTCGTCGGAAAGGATTAGAAACATGAGGTACTCCATGAATGAGTATTGCGGTGTTCTGGAATGACAGCTTCGCTAGAAAGATGATTTCGGAGAAAGAGATGTGCGCATGAGACTGGTATTGCGTGGATCGAATTTACTCAAGTTGTATGATAATGTCGGAATCATACGGAAACTAAAGACATTAGATTTGAACATAAGGCGTTACAGACAAAACACAACAGTGCAACCTTTAACAGAGTTACTGTACTTTAGATTTACTGTAAGACTATTGCTGCGAACAAGGTATACTACAAAAGGCAAGTATACGCAGCACGAGGATCCCTTAACTGACGGGATCTCACAAAAGATAAGACTCTAGTTGCACTAGTTCTAAACAGTTTATGAGTCTGTTAGAACGAACGCCTTAAATAATTTAACGTGGGTCCAGAGTAGTCTCTCCTGCGGTGGTGATCGTTAGCATCCTTCCGTTTGTGCCAGCATTCGCTGCCTCTGGGCAGTTTCTTTTGTAGTGACCCACCTTGCCACAACCGTAGCAAGCCTGGTTCACACCGGCGTTGGGCACTTGGTTGATCGGTCTTGCTGGGCTCTTGCAGTAACGTATGGTGTGTCCCTTTCTGTTGCAGTTTAAGCACTGCATCTCCCGACAAGGTCCGTGGTGGTGATAGTTGCATTTTCTGCACTTTGGGAGATTTCCCGCATATGGCTTTGCTGGCAAAGGGATATTAGAGGCTATTGCAGGTACTGTAGCAGCATTGACTGTAACTCGTTGTTATTTCCTTGAGGATCTTGGTGAGGACTCGTCTTTCCTCTTGTTCTTGTTGTTGTTTCCTTCTTGTTGATCTTGTACATAAAATTTTGAGTTCTGATGGTTTCCGTGGTCAATCAGAGACTGTGCTAGTTCTTTGGCACTATCGAAAGTATCGGGAGTTGATGCTAACACACTTGACTGAATTTGGGGAGACAGTCCCCAAATATACCTCTCTAATTTCTTGCTCTTAGGAGTAACCATATCCGGGCACAGGTTTGCCAGATCACAGAATCTACCTGTATAGGTTGATATATCGGTACCAACCATTTCCAGACTCCAAAGTTCTTGTTCGAGCTTTTGAACTTGCCCTCGAGGACAGTACTCTCTTACCAGCATGGCTTTCAAGTTTTCCCAGCTGATAGAATTTGCCACTACAATAGTCAGAGACTTAACATGACCATTCCACCAAGTTAACGCTCTGTCAGAAAAGGTACAAGTAGCAAACTTGACCTTGTTGCTCTCCGGGCATGCGCAGATCTCAAAGACTGCTTCTGTCTTTTCAATCCACTGCCTTAGGACCATAACCCCACTAGTTCCATCGAAGTTTCGGGTTTTAGCATTTGTAAAGTCCTTGTAGGTGCATTCTCGGGTATGGTCATGGCTCTCGCCGTGGTTGGAAGGATGTGCACCTGTTCTCGATCCACTAGGGACAGGAGTATTGATGGCTGACACGACAGCTGCTACTGCTGTCGTGAAGGTGGCTTGGAGCATGGCAGTGTCGAAAGGAGGAGGTGGTGGTATTGGTGTTTCGTTATTAGGGTTACGCCTTGGAATTCTGCGAGGCAACATCTTTTGACTGTACGATTAAAAGATGACAATACGGTAAGAATAAATGAATAAGGAGAGTGAATCATGGACTAACTCTCCATAGTCCAACAACACAATTTAATAACACGTTTGGATGAGGATCTAGTATCAAAAGGTGAAGCATTTGGACGATAATGTCCATACGATTCGGTATCTGTCAAAAATACTGGAATTATAGATGTAACATGTTCCGAAAAAAGTGGCCTAGGAGTAGGCCTTACATCAACCATTGATGGGAAAGTTTTGACAAGACAATGACTTAATCAAGACCTAATAGATCCAAGATTTACAACATAGGAATTTAGACCAGAGTTTTACATAATCTAGGTTATATCCGAAAGAGAAGTCGATGAGATTCTATCGGCGATGAGAACTACCAGAAAAGTCTTCAGTTGAGTGATCATTCGGAAGGATTGGGTGATCATTCTATGGCTCCTCTCCGAGCCATCCAACATTGTCGTGGTTAGGGTAGTACGGGTTGTCGTGGGGATGGAATCCAACCATGGTATCTACGCGAGAAAAAGGATATTAAGAACTAACTAAATAGACGAACTAACTAATATAATTATAGTAAGACCAAATATCCCTATGGTATTTCTTTGTGGTTGTGTTGGTAAGTTTTTAGACTTGTTGCCACATCACAACCATTCTTGGGCATATGCTAATCACTCCTTGGACCAGCATAGTTGATCAGGCTATGCCACTCCCAAGATTGACCATATATCCCCAGGCTTACTTGTGATATTCAACAATCGTAATACTTTTGTTCTTGTCATTGTGACACTGATTTTAGTATGAATGCAGGCACATATACTTTCTTAAATATTTCATTATTTAAAGTATAGATTCTTGGTCAGAGTATTTTAATCCCATTGTATTATAGTCCGTGTATCTTTTATGGGTTGATATACTATATTCACTATAAACAATGCTCTGATACCAATCTGTCACACCCCAAAACCGAGAACAACAGAAACATTCAGGGGTGGAGGACGTCATGTGAAGTATCATAACAGTGTAAAGTAGTAAACAAGCAACAACATCATCCATTGCATTAAAATTAAATGTTTTAATACATGTGTGTTCTTTCATTGTAATAAGACACCTAAATATGTAATCAAAATAAAAGATGAGTCTTGTCTGTGCTCCCTCTTCTCAAAATCTGGTCATCGTACCTGTCTATTGGTGACCTGAGAATACAAGTTATTTTGAAAGCGAGTATCAGCATAAAGCTCGTGAATTCATAAGTATTTAAGTGTCATTACCTTGTTTTGGAAAGCTGTTATGAATGCCATGTAAATCTTTGAATGAAACATTTGATATAAGTAACCCTAGAAAATCCCATATTTCCTATTAGTATAAGAGTAGTCTTCTACCAAGACTCGAATGTTTTGAAAGTAGTCTTCTACCAAGACTTGTATGTTTTGAAAGTAGTCTTCTACCAAGACTTGTATGTTTTGTTGTAACAAAGATGGTTTCCCTTTTTACGACTACTATTAACAATATATAGTCTACCTCATCGTTTATGTGAATGTATCACAAAATAAAAGTAATACGGGAAATATAGCCATATAAGTATTATCCTTTTGTATTAGGATAAACACGACATCGCGACTGCCGAAACGTATTAACCTTGAACGTCCGTAGATGTTCATTCTCCTCTGTAGCTAACAGCAGGGTGTAGGAATGGTTAGTCCCGTAAAGGTACCCCTAATATAAGTATTAACCGTAGGCATCTGTAGATGTTCATAATCCTCTGTATCCAACAGCAGGGTGTAGGAATGGTTAGTCCCGTAAAGGTACTCCTAGTATAAGTATTAACCGTAGGCATCCGTAGACGTTCATTACCTCTGTTGCTAACAGGTGGGTTCCGGAATGGTTAGTCCCGTCTAGTATCCTTTTGTACTAGGATAGGCAGAACTAATTTACACGTATAATATGTACTAATATTTCATCATATAGTATCTAGGTACAAGTATCCATGTAAGTGTATCCAAGTAAATGTATCTATGTAAACGTATTTATGTAAGCGTATCTATGTAGACGTATTCTTGTAACATGTAATGTATAGTATAGACTCATGAATGAACTGACTCTTGTGTGATCCCTTGTACTTGGAATGGTAAATAGTATCTCCTAACTACACCTATTATAGTTACTAGTAATGTACGTGTATAACCTAAAGTATGCCTTTGCTACCCAAAGGTA
This sequence comes from Lactuca sativa, assembly GCF_002870075.4. NCBI lineage: Eukaryota > Viridiplantae > Streptophyta > Magnoliopsida > Asterales > Asteraceae > Lactuca > Lactuca sativa. The sequence goes on along the minus strand of NC_056627.2, from coordinate 209,481,204 downwards.
CTGAACTGGCCGATGAAACTTTTATGTCTATATATGTATACATGGTATATGACTAGTATTAAGACAACATTCGGACGACTAACCGATACCCTAAATCCACATCCCAACGAGGAAAAGGAAATAAAGTGAACTAGCCTTCCTAAGTTCTTTAAACATTACTTATATAAGTATACATATATGGGCATGCATTTGATAATATAAAAGCATAAAAGAAGTTTTGTAAAACCTTTGAAAAGTTTAATACTAAGAAACGATGACTTGATGTTAGTTTGTAAAACGATTTGAAAGTATTTTGTTTGATAAGACAGTTTAAGTATAAGGAAAACCTTTGTTTGAAAACACATTTGTAACTGAGTTTAAAAGGAAACTTACAGTATGTAAGATAGTTTGATAAAGAGTTTTAAACATGTAAAAAACGTTTAAGAAAGTCATTTGAAGAAATTTGTTTGGTAAAACAGTTAACGTATAGTAAATTCATTTGCATGCTAGTTATTAATCACATGTGATTGATATAATAACTAAACATGATTTAACTTGTACCCCCCCCCCCATAAAGCATTTATAAACATTTAAAAACGTTTAAAAGGTTAATTAATGGGTATGAACTCACCTGTAGATGGTGGTTTGGATGAACTGAATGATGTAGGATAGCTAGGTGACAAATAAAGACTTGTTCACACCAAATGATCCTAGTTAACATATAATCACACATATATGTATCCAATTAGACTTTAAACCACTAATTGACAAAGTTAAGACATCCTAAGGCATGTAAAACACCTTATATAAGTGCTACAAGTCATAAGGATTGCATCTAAGTGCTAAAGGACCTTGCTATTGTGTTTGGGGTTCAAGGGTAAACTCCTTTGGAGTTTACGGTTTTCATGACCATTACTCAATGAGTTTACGGTCGTAAACTCAAGGGTTTATGGTCGTAAACTCCTCACTCTTTGACCAAAAGTTGTTTTGAGGTTTTACAAGTCCTTTGAAGCATTTCTACTTGATGGTTAGGCCTTTGGAAGAGATTAGGGCATCATTACACTCCTTTGAGGAGTTTACGGCCCCAAGGCCATTTCCTTTTGGGTTTACTATCGTAAACCCATATGGAAAGTGGTATTTTCATGTTTTCAAGTCCTATGCTCATCAAGGAATGGATCCTTGTTAGTTACTAAGGCATAGGAAGGGATATGGGTCATTTATACATACTTTGGGGTGTTTACGGTTTTGGGAGCTCCCCAAACCGTAAACACATATAAATGAGGGATTTTGGTACTTTTTATGTGCTAAACACATCAAGGAAGGATTCTAAGTTAATACCCAAGGCCTAGGAAAGGATAAGGCACACTTTGGCACCTTTATTTGGGGTTCACGGTCCAAGTACTTCTTGGACCGTAAACACCATGACCTTGGTGTTCTTGGGACCATTTCATGATGTTTGGAAAGGTAATAAGCTTTACAATACACTAGGGTAGAAGCACTTACTAGTTAGAAGCTTGAAAAGGTGCTAAGGGCCCAAGAACACTAGTGTGTGTTCTTGGTGTTTTGGAAATCTAAACAAAACATGAAATTTGATGGATGAAAAGATGTATAATCACTAGTTGTTATGATAGAACAACAAATCAAGCCAAGAAGTACTTACGTTTTCGGGAAATCAGGTGAAAGACGGGATGGTAGTTGAGAGTGTTTGGAGTTTGCCCTTGAGATTGCAAGTAAGAAATGATGTATTTTGGGGAGTAAACTCATGCTTAAGGCATGAGTTTACGGTTTTTGGAGGGATTTACGGCCCAAACATAAAAGTTTGGCCGTGAATTTCTTAGCTACGCGGTATTTGCGGTTTTGAGATTTCAAGACTTGAGACGACACTTCCTTTCACCCGTTCGTTTTAAGAATAATTATTATAATAATCAAACGAACTTTAAATTTGCTAAAAATAAATAAAATGGACTTGACTTATAATTTGAAGTGATTGACTTTTGGGTTTGACCGAAAGAAAATTTCGGGTTGTCACACAATGAAGCCAGCACAACGTGGCGTCACGATTTTGAGGGTTTCAGGAATAAGATAGTAGGACCAATTTTTCTCTAGGTTTTTTTTAGTAAAACTCATCATTATATTTCGTCCAAGGAGTCCTATATTTATATGGATGGATATAAAACCCTAAAAGATAATTATCTAGTCACCTAATAATTATCCATATACATGGTAATTATCCGACTGCTTAAAATTATCCTATTTTATCCAGAACACTCCAGATTTTCTAGATTTCATTTAATTAATTAAAGACTATTAATTAATTAACAAATCAAGTCCCTATAAAATTCTCATTTCATCTATTGCTTATTTCTGTCCTTACGTGTAACCTAAAAGGACCCTACTATTAATAGTAATATTACTAATTGTTGTAACTATGTTGTAACGATGGGTACCATTCTTCATCACTCCCACTTGCACAACTTACTAATATAATTTGCTATAATATTCACTTATAATGAGTAGAGAATATACAATCAAATGTACTTGCCATACTCACAACATAGCGTCGTGATATAACCCTCTGATAAGTGATCAAATATCCATTTGTTTCTTCAAGATATCTATATGAACGTGAGACATGAACATAGTCAAACTCAAACGTTCAAGAGTTTGTTTCCCGAATCTAACTTGTGTCAACTAAAAGTAAACTGCATAATTGATCTATCATTTTAGTCTGAGCACGACCATACATTTTAATGTCAACACTAAATCATCGATGAGCCAAAGATATCGACTCCAACTATAGGAAAAAGTGAACAAATAAAATCTGACTATAAAATTCCACTACTCCTTATGTCATATCTAGCCAAACCCTGTATGGTTGCCATTTACGAATAATATTGGGGAAAAACCAAGACACAACAGATTCAGAGAAAATCCTATGCATTTCCATTTGAAAAATATATGATATTACCATCTTCTAGTCACTTGTGACATAATCCATGAAGTAATCTCTAAGTATGGGTTACCCCAATACCTTAAAATTTCCTTTTAAAGTACTCATGAGTATTGGTCGCAAAGTTTACTATGTTCATCCCCATGAATAATCTACCAATACTCAATGACAATCTTAATTCACTACTTTCTTCCAGGAGTAGGACCGATTCTAGAAGTTTGAATAAATTAAGGTTCTAAAAATGGTTCTAAACATTGAAAAAATGGAACACATTGATAATCTAAATGCAATAACCGAATTCCATCAAATATTAACTTCACTTAGTAATTGTCTGGTCGTATAGAGACGACTACTGCATTGGTTCATAAATTAAAACAAATTAAAATAAAGCACTCGGGTTAATACATATGGTTTTGTTAGTAAGATACGAAACACAAAAAATAACGTACTTATATGATCATATTTATGCATTAGGGTCCACCTCAAAGAAAATGCCATGGAGGTTAATCCGCAAAAGTTATCTAAATGAAACTCAAGCGTTGAACAAATATTACTTTATTAGATATGTAGGGCATTTTAATTAAGTTATTTAAAAATAATTATTTAATTATATTTTCTTGTAAATATTTGTATATGTATTATCAAACAATTTCATAATGCATCGATTAGTGACAGATTTTGACCTACATAAAAATAAAAATAAAAATCTTCCCAAATGCTACAATCCAAAAACTTTAAAAAAGTATGTGCATTTTGTGTTTTGAACTTTGAATGCACGTTCTTAACTTTTCTCGATATTTCTTTTTTATCCAAAACATGTCAATAACAATAATTGGACAAATAGTGATCGTGTAAATATTAAAAAAAAACATTAGATGAATTATACAAGATATTTGTAAAATATAAAACTATAAAGCTCTCCCTCACTTGGTATGAGAATGGATGAATTAAACCAAACCCTACATGCTACAACAAGTCCATGTTCTTCCATAACCACCAAAGCTCTTGGGCTTATATATACCCATCCTTTTGCTTGCTATTGCTACTTCCTCTCTCTATATCTCTCCTATATCACAGAAGCTACTTCTTTTCCAATGGTACTCTCTCTCTCTCTCTCTCTCTCTCTCACACACACACACACAAACTACCTCTCTCTATATCTCTTATATCACACAATCTACTTTTTTCACTGACTTGCAATTGCTACTATCTCTCTCTCTCTCTCTCTCTCTCTATATATATATATATATATATATATATATATATATATATATATATATATATATATGTTTGCTTGCATGTATGTATGTATACTTGGACCAGTATCATAGAGTTGTGTCAAAAAACTAAAAAAAAACTATAGTTAATGATAACATGAACGATCGTCTTATGTTTAATTATGAAAATATTTTTCTCGTATTTATTTATAATTTATTAACTTTCCTCTTTCCGGATATTATTCGCAAGAAGTGATAATGATTGCATTTAAAGGTATGAAATATCTTACGATAATGTATAGATATATACAAAATAATGCGTCAACTTTTTTTATTTGAATTAGTCAGACCGAGGTCCCCAAGCTCCAAACCAATTTCCTGGTCCAAGCCGTTTCCTTTTTTACTTATCCCAAATTATGTAATGATGTAGTTTAATTTAAATCGTGTTATTAAATATTTTTTTAATATGAAATGAAGTATCAACATTGCTACTAAAAAGAGCTTAAGGGTGTTTGACTTGTTTTTTTGAGAAGCAAAAGTCTTTTTTGGAAAAGATAAAAGGGTAAAACATGTTTGGTAAAAACATTTTAAAATCTACTTTTGGATTTTAGATAGAAGGAAAAGTTATTTTTTGAAAAAATTAGAAGAATCTGATTTTTTGTAACTTTTCCAAAAAGAACTTTTGCATCTCAAAAAAACAAGCCAAACATATATGCACATAATATCTATGATACCGCATTTAAGGGTTTCTTTTTTTCTTTTATACATTTTGAGTATTTTGAACGAGAGTTAATCCATATACAATAAAAAGTTGTTGTGTATGATAAAAAAATTGTTACCATTTTGAATACTAAACATATATACGATAGAAAAATTATAGTATCCACATCGTAAACGAAACTTGTATTCTTCCAACCTTTTACAAATACTTAGATAACAAATTTAAATTTATCTTCAGAAAAAAATGAGATAATTTGGCCAAACCTATTAAAAGAAATAATTACCCTTATCATTCAAAGTTTTTTATCTTATAGTCCAAAGTTGTTCTTATAATATTTAAAAATTCTTATATCACTTAAAAAGTCTATTAAAAAACTATATAGCATAACATGTCGTATGAGTCTCATGATCTGTTTCTATTAATTATAATCGAACTAATTAAAATAAGGGCCCCTTTTAAAAACATAACACAGAATGTATTTATTGTTACCTCATGGATATTTTTTTCTAAATTAAATTAAAGTCAAAGTTTTGTGAAATGTCAACTGACAAGACCAACTTGGCTGAAATTGCCGGTGCCGGCAAGTCACAGCCAGCTACTATTGGCGAATAAATTCGGACATAACAAATGGGGTGTTGAGTTGTTATAAATTAAAATTGCTTTTTTAAATAATGGTCAACCATTTTTTTAGTATTTTATTAAGGGGTGTTTGGGGTTGTTTATTTTAAAAAAATTGGTTTATTTGTAAAATTGTTTATTAGTTTTTCGGTATCAAAACGGAGTTTAAAAAAATATTTAGATTAACTTATCTAATATCAAAACGTAATAAGTTGATTCATTGTTTTTGATGTTTGACATTTTTCTGCTTTTATATATATATATATATATATATATATATATATATATATATATATATATATATATATATATATATATATATATATATATATATATATAAAACGACTAATAAATGACTGTATTTAAACATATATTTACAATAGGGTTGATATAGCAAGTTAGTTTAAATAAGTCATAATTTCATAAACTATTTTATATAAATTAGTACCCATTAACTTATAAGTTAAGTAAGTAAGTATTTCTTTTATTTTAATATATCCAAACATTAAAACTTGCTTATTAAGAGTGCCAAACCACAATAAACTAATAAACAATCCCAAACACCCTCTACTTTGGTCATTAATTCATGTTTTGAGCCGCACAAAAAATAACACGATTAGACCTCACGACATAGTTTGAAGTTAAAAGCTTTCATTAAATAAAACAATCAATAAGTTTTCTTAAAAATATATTTGGTAATTGTTACATATCCTTGAAGTTCATAAAACAGTGTTATTTAACCTATTGTATATTAAAAATGATGTAATAAGAATCTATTAGACCGTTAAAAAATTAAATATATATAACAAAAATGTAACTAATATAAACGACGAAAACAAATTAGTTTTGGTTTTAAGATCATTTTGAACACAAACAATAAATTGTGTACAAAATCAAGATAGTTAACTTGTAGGGGCAACTCATTACTTTTGAGGTTATATACTTATATTTATGGCATTTGAATGAATAACATATCTAGGTTTGAGTCAATCAATAACCACACTCTTGACTTATCTTAATCAACTCCTTGCTCGCTACTCAATTCGAGAACCAAACAGACTTATACTGTTTTACTTGTCTTATAATACTCTTTGAAACTATCAAACTATTGTGGCATATTGTTTGGTTGGGATTGGGGCAACTAAACAATCCTACTTTCAAAAATACAAAATTAAAATATTATTTTCTTCAATTTCGTGAACCAAACAAACGGATACCGTTTTATCTATCTTATAATACTAGATGTGAGATCAAAATATTACATGAGTTTATTTAAAAAAAAAATAAACATAAAATTTTAACAAATGAAAATTTTGAATTTATAAGAAAAATGAGAAAATTTTTGAATTATTAAAATTAATGAGGCTTTAATGTATTGAATACATTACATATATAAACCTTTTCTAATAAATACCTTACATATGTATTACCTTACATATTAAATGTAGAATTTTAATTTAATAAAATGACAAATGAAAAATAGAAAATGTAAAAATTCTAGAAAATGTCATCTGTCTAAATGAAGGAGAAGAGTACATGTGACAAAAAACTTTCATTTATTATAGTAGACTCTTTAAAACTGCGGTGACATTGTCGGGGCAACTAAACAATCCTACTTTCAAAAACACAAAATTAAAATACTATTTTCTTCAGGTTTGAAATATTTTGATATTGATAGTTAATCACATATTGACAACATTATTTATTGACAATTGTGTCTTAAAAAAAAAATAAAATTGTACATTTTCTTGGAATTATGATTTATGACAAATGTAAACGCTACCCCATGTAAAGTACACCATATCTCCATTTGGGTGAAAATCTACGCTGGTTTTGGCTTCAAAAAGGCAAAAAAATCTATTTTACATTTTGAGTTGCTTTCGATACGCGTTTATCTAGGGTTTTTTCTTATCTTTTCCTTTTACGTTTGCTTCCCTTTATCAAAGATTCTCCGCCCTCATCGACTTCCTTAAAGTTTCAGGTTAATTGATTCGATTACTACGTTTTAGTGGTATATATTAATCTAATTCTTGTGTGTTAATATCGTATCTCTACAAAAAAAATGGATTCTGAACAGGTGAAAGAAGAGGAGGAATCCACCGTAGTTCTGACTTCGCCTTTATCGTTGGATTGCGAGTCTGGGAACGATTATAGAACACCGAATTTGTTACAGCGATTATTGAGTCTCTTGAAGAATGTTCGACCAGGATCCGATCTCACTCGTTTCACTGTATGTTTTTCTGTTTTCAGTTATTGCATATTAACGTCTCAATCAAATTGTTCAAAGGGTTTTGCTGCTTTTATTCTCTCTTCGATTGTTATGTAACTTTTGAAAGATTTTAGCCACAGAATTCTCCAAATTTCGATTCTGATTGTGAAGTTCAATCAGGTTATTTGAAATTTTAGTAAAGTTTTTGTATTATGGTGGAAAAGATTAGTCTGTGTGATACATCACAAGTGTCTCTTTTTGTGCTTATGTTAGGGGAGATAAATATAAAGACGAAAACTTTATCTAGTTGTGGATTTATTAATTTCTGCTCTTCTCAATTCTCATACACCTCTTTTGTTTGCTTCTTCATTCTATAAATTCAGGTCCAAATTGTTTTTACTTTTATGATGAATAACTGTTGATAATCAATTAATCACACTGCATTTCAGTTGCCACCTATCTTCAACATCCCCAAATCACAGCTCCAATGTTATGGAGAATCAGTGTATTGTGTCAACAATGACATTCTTACCAGATGTGCAAATGGTGGAAGCCCACTTGAAAGATTCACATCAGTTGTTGCATGGAGCATTTCTACTTTCCGCCCTCTAATGTTTGGTGTGGCTCCCTACAACCCTGTTCTTGGAGAGACTCATCATGTCTCAAGAGGCAACCTAAATGTATTACTAGAACAGGTAACACCTTTTTTTAATCAAATTATATTTTTATATAATTTTTCATAAAGAAAATGCTTGTTATTTGTTACAACTTACAACCACATGAACAACTTGTTACTCTTCCTTGTAGGTTTCACATCATCCGCCTGTGAGTGCTCTTCATGCTACCAATGAGATAGACAACATTGAAATGACATGGTGTCAATATGCAATTCCAAAATTTTGTGGTATTTATTACATTTTTATGCTCCATTTGGCACAAGATATTACAGAACAGGTTGTATTGTGTTTGACATACATTGGACTGCAACTGGAACTGATATCAATGAAACAAAATTTGCAATTTTTTTTGTCCTATTCAAAAAGGTGGGACTGGGACTCACTCCCAATCTTTCATCTGTGCAAAAGACGTAAACGCCCTTTTCGTCCTCATAATTGAAAATAACCCTAGAAAGCTTGTCCAGTCCAATTTCAATCCTTATATTTGAGAAGGGCGTTTACGTCTTTTGTCCCATTCAAAAAGGTGGGACTGGGACTTCACTCCCAATCTCCCATCTGTACAAAAGACGTAAACGCCCTTCTCATCCTCATAATTGAAAGTAGCCCTAGAAAGCTTGTCCAGTCCAATCCCCTCCCCTCCCGTGTAACAAATGCAGCCGTAGGCTGCGTTTGTTAAGCAGGACATGATTTGACTGGACAAGCTTTGTAGAGCTATTTTCAGTTATGAAGATGAGAAGGGCGTTTACGTCTTTTGTACTGATGGGAGATTGGGATTGAAGTCCCAGTCCCACCTTTTTGAATGGGACAAAAGACGTAAACGCCCTTTCTCAAATATAAGGATTGAAATTGGACTGGACAAGCTTTCTAGGGTTATTTTCAATTATGAGGATGAGAAGGACGTTTACGTCTTTTGCACAGATGAGAGATTGGGAGTGAAGTCCCGGTCCCACCTTTTTGAATAAGACAAAAAGAAATTGCAAATTTTGTTTTATTGATATCGGTTCTAGTCGCAGTCCAATGCATGTCAAACGCAGCACAACCTGTTCTGTTATATCTTGTGCTACTTAAAATAACGGGGATTTAAATAATTTAATGTGGTTGTTTTAGTAAAATATTGTATAATTAGGCTACTCTTCTTTTATGTAATTTAGGCACCTCGATTGAAACAAAAGTGCTTGGTAAAAGACATGTGAAGCTTCTAAACAAGGGTGAATGTTACGTGATGAATTCCCCAAATCTTGTTATAAAGTTTCTTCCTTTCCCTGATGTGGAGTGGCTTGGAAATGTTAAAATTCAATGCGAAGAAACTGGGCTTGAAGCCGAATTGTGTTACAAAGGCAACTCCTTTCTAGGCAGAAAGGGAAATTACAGATCTATTAGAGGAAAAATTATATCTTCATCAAATATGAAAACTATTTATGAGATCAATGGTCATTGGGACAAGTAATTCTTCTACCACATTTATTTTCACAAAAACACCTTTTTGAGTGGGTTAAAAAATTTTATTTTTATTTTTTATTTTTTACAATTAACCAGGACTGTGACAGTTACGGATATTAGCAATGGAAAAATGACAGTGATTTATAGGGCAAACGATGTAATCTCAGGACTTAAAACACCAATTGTGAATGATGTGAAGGTATAATTTTATTACTTTTTTTTTTTAATGTTAAATGTTTTTTTTTTTTTTTATTTTTTTTTATTTTTTATTTTTAAATTTATATAATGAATTAAATAATCAGGGAGTGTGGAGAAGTGAATCTGGTGTGGTATGGGGGAAAGTTAACGAAGGGATAATGAACAAGTCATGGGATGAAGCAAAAGTCGCAAAGACAGCCATTGAAGAAAAGGAGAGAGAATTTGCTAAAAATAGAAAGTTGAAAGGTGAAAATTGGGTTCCAAAACATTTTGTATTATCGAAGTGTAGAGAAAATGGTGAATGGGAGGTGAAACCCAAAAATACAAAAGTCCCTTTAGCACCTATAATCGTACCTATTTGAGAAATGTATATATATATAATATTCATTTCTCTCCTAAAATAATTGAAGCATCGATTACATTACATATAAACAAAAACATAAAAACATAGAAACATAGATTTGTTGGTTCCTAATAAACATGTTTAAAGAATAGAAATTTGTTCTTACTTACAAAAGTTCAGCCATTTAAATATGGGGTTTACATCAAAAAATAGATACAAGGAAATTTACCACTAAATAATTGGCCAAAAATGAAGTTCATTGGAAAAAGCTTTACAACAAAAGGAAAAAAAAATTGTAACAAAAATTCAAAACATTGTCTGATGTGTGAAAAGGTCTATCATGGAGTTTTGAGTCTCGGGCAAGAATTTCCTTGCGAATAAGTAACATGGACGATTGATCCCATTCAACATACAAGGCATAATCATAGTCTTCTTCTGCATAATTTACAATATGATTTATACTCTAAAGAAAAATAAGGAAAAAGGCTAAATGCATTTCATGTATTTGTTTATTATAGCAATTTGTCTTATTAAGACGTACTACTTTCAAAGATCCACCCAACCAATTGTGTTTTTGTTTATTAAGACGATAAGAAAAGAAAGGATGTTATCATTTCTTGCATTTAACCCTAAGAAAAAAAAATATACCTTTCCCTCACTTGTAACATGAACACTCTTGGTGATCGACTGCAAGAATAATACAACCAAAAATGCATCAAAATCCAAAAATTCAAAGATAAGAATGAGAAATGTATTCATGTCATTGAAAAAAATTCCATTACTTTTGTCTTTTGCACAGATAAAACAATAAGTCCTAGTGGGTCCCACCTTTCAAATTAGGACAAAAATTGCAACTTTTATTTTATTGATCAGCGTCTCGGTCTAGTCTCAGTCTAATGCAAGACAAACACAGTGCATCAGTTTGGTTCTGTACAACTAATTATACCGTAATGTTTTTGATTAGTTGGTGGGAAATGTCTTGCTCTCGGTAAGATTTTGGATGCCATTTTCCTTCGGACCAATCAACGTGTGTTACTGACCGGTTTGAGATCCCTTTTGGATCGAGAATCTGAACATTAAAATAACGAAAAAAAAAAAAACTTAATTTATGAGATTTTCCCCAAATTCAATTAAGTGAAGGAAATGAGAAAAAAATATTTCTCACATGAAAAAAGGTCGGTAAGTAATGTTCATCGGCGTAGCAATTGCGCCCTTCCATACCAGGCTGTTATACAAGAAATATTCCTACAAATTACTCAAATGATTCTTGATCTTTGAAGTTTGAAGATTAACATAATTGTTGTCAATGTCATTATTCCCATTTCAAAAAAAAAAAAAAGAGTAAATTATTGAAATCGTTCCTGTGGTTTGGTCAAAATTGCACGTTTGGTTCCTAACTTTTTTTTGTATTCGGATCGTCCCTGTGGTTTGATTTTGTTGCATTTTTCGTCCCTTACATAAAGTTAGGAACCAAACATGCAACTTTTAGCAAACCATAGGGATGAAAAACGCAACAAAAGCAAACCACGGGGACGATCTGAGTGCAAAAAAAAAAGTTAGGGACCAAAATGCAATTTTGACCAAACCACAGGTACGATTTCAGTAATTTACCCAAAAAAAAAGCCCAATTAAACAAATTAAACCTTAAAGGATTTGTACAAGTATACTCACCCTGCAATAATCCCTAAATTTTGTGTAGTAGAGACTATCGGCCATAACTATGATTGCATGTTGGCGCTTCATTGTGAACCACTACAAAAATTTAACATCAAAATTTGCATGAATTAAAAAAAAAAAAAAAAAGATTTAGAAAATTGCTTATGAGTTACGATGTTGAAAAAAGATGCAATTTCAAAAACTTTTACCTGTGCGCCCTTCCGAAAATATTTCTTCTCAACTTCGGGCAACATATGTTCCGAGTATCGGCCACTTCCATGTGGGCCAGGATCCTCAAAGCTAGAAAACACCAAAAATTAATTCCTATTAAGTTGTATATTTTTCCTTTAAAAGAAATTAAAAAAAAAAAAAAGGTTTTGACTTTTAAAGCAGTAGTATTTTTGGAGAAATAGGCAGCACAGAGTTTTTTGAAATATAATTTTTTTGAAAAATAAAAGTTAAAAAAGTAGTGAAACATTTAAGAGGTGTGTACTTTACCTGTCAATGAAGCTGACATTTGTGTACATAAGATAATTGTACACATAGTCGAAATCACGCAAGGGTACACAACTGAAATGCAAAAAAATAAAATAAATAAATAAATAAATAAAAAATAAAAATAAAATAAAATAAAGCAAAATGGGATATTAGGAACTAGGAAGCATGAGAGAGAGAGAGAGGGGGAGGTGGTTGCCTATCGGATAGTAATACAAAATGACGATTGTCGGGATCTTTTAGTGCATTTGCCAGAAGTCGTTTTTCTGCATCAACCATCGAAATTTTCCCCCAATCTACCTGACATAATAGATTAAGATATTGTTTCATTTTTACTTAATGACCTAAAAGAGGACATGACTTAATATTATAATTGAGAAGCTAGATATGGATGTTGAGGTGTTCCTTTTTTACTTAATGCAGAAAGAACGACTTAATAAAGAAAGCCAGGAAAATTAGTCTTTCTCTGTTATGTCCTAACTTTTTAGAAAATTTCCCTTGTTTATTTTTCCTTCCATCACCCCAAGTGTGTCGTCAATTTCTCAAATATTCTTTAAATTTATGCATACAATGCTTCATCAAGAATTAATATATTCGAATTTCTTGATTATGAATCTACATACCTTGCCACTGCGAATTTCTCGGTTGATGAAGTAACGGCTAGAATGGACGGGTTTTTCTCTTGATGCATGAATATATACGGAAAATCTACCATCATGTCCCTATTATATACAATAACCACGTCACTAAGTAAAATGTATCTAAAATGATACATTTAAAGCACAATGTGTGTGATAAATATCACACACGGTACATTGTTATGCCTGATTAATATCTATCAGATCAGGCACATGCAATACACGAACATATTGCCTGATTGATATATTGATTAATATATATTAGGCACACCATATGCCTAATAAATATTAATCATGTACAGACAATATGTTAATATAACATATTGTCTGTGCCTAATTAGTATTTGTTGTGTCTATGATACATACTTTTATGTATCAGGCACATGACATTTGTATATGTCATCAATACCTGAAAGAATTTGTGCCACAACTTCTCGAAAGGCAATGATCCAACACTCAAGAACATGAAAGCAATCTTGGGATTACTCGACTCAATCGATGGTGTGTTCAAAATATTCTTGATAAAAACACGAGAAGCGATCTCAGCATCACTAAGTTCTCTTGCAGGAGGGGGAAGCCAACTAGAAAAGGTGTTACAACTAGATGACATAATGATATAACACGCACCCGAATTTTGAAGTGGATAAATATAAGCAAAAATCAAGAAAACACAAACAAACACAACCAATATAATAATCCATGTTGGTTTCTTTAATCGAGCACGATGACGTGGCAAAGGCAAGATTTGTGTGTCTTTCATGCCTATACGCCATGCTTGAGCTGCCTTCATTTAAAGATAATACATCACACGTTTATATCCAATGAAATTGTCTCTTTTTAGAACATCAAACTCAAAACTATAGAGTATACATTAAGATCAAATCAAGAAATTTCAATCCTTTAACTATCCAATCCTGCAAACAAGAAAATAAAAGTTTAACTTGCAATAATCACTTTGAAAATGTACATCCGATTAATATAAATTGAAAATTCTTGATTTTGCAAACATTAGGATTCAAGATTCTAACATAAATCGACACGTTTCACTATGATTAACAAATGAATTAAGCAAGAGATCAAGAAAGCACAAACTTGGGTATCTCAATTGGATCAATTCAACCACACATAACTTATCATCATTTAAAATCGAAATCGAAGATTGTTCAAGGAACGGATTTCTAAACAACCGACAATTCACAATAAAAGATGAAGAAAACAGGAAGAACAATGCACAAAATCAAAAGGGAAATGAAAAATCAACCCATCTCAGTCAACGACCAAATTGTAGTCCCAATTTAGACATTGGATACATGAACACGAAACATTCATGGCTTTAGTTCCCTAAATGCCAACATAAACGCAAATATGTATATATATAAACGAATGTAACACCATTTTAAAGCATCGAACGAATCCCCCCCTAAAAAAAATCAAATCTTTATACGAATTCACGTGAACCCATATGAACAATGCAGAATTGAATCTGATTAATACCCAAAAGGGAAATTTAATCTAGGGGATTTTTCTTGAAATAATACGAAAAAGAAATGATTGTGAGTAATTGTAATACCTGATTCAAAAGACATTTCCTTCAATCTTCAAGCTCTTTTCTTTAAATATTTACCTCGAGTAAATTAAGATCTCCCAAATGAGCGTTAAGATCTGGAAAGAGGGTTTATCTGTAATTTTATGAAGTCGATTCGTTTATATCTCTTGATGAGTGAGATATTGGAAGATGCAGGATGAAGGTTAAAAAATAATTGTGTCTTTTGATTGGTTGCTTCGTGTTTTTACAGAGCCCAAAGAACAAGAAGAATTCTGCGAATTTTATAACAATATATGGTGCGGGGTCATACTTAATTTTTTTAACATTAAATGGTAATGGAGTAGTAATAAGTAATAAAACATTCAAATCCTTCATTATTTGGACCACTATCTATTGGTTCAAACTACTCCACTTAAAAATGTCCGATCTATAATGGGTGGGTATGGATCGGATAAAAGTGTACAATCTAAAATGGGTGGTTATTGATCCGAAAAGCTTCGGGTTATTTATTACCATTAGGAACACCACTCCACTTCATCGGTAACGGTGTTAATTTTCGACACGACCTGTTAATATGAGAGTTTCATTTGAGTTTTTCTGAGTGTCAACCCATTAACTATAAATGTCGTGTTAAGGCTTGCAAATAATTTCACGAGTTGACCTATGAACATGTTTTATTTTTTTAGACTTAAAAAGTAAAAAAATATTTATTAAATAGATGAGAGATTAAAGACTAATAAATATATATATGATAGTTAGACTTTTTTCCATAACCCTGAACTTGAATTTGACCCACAAACTCGTGTAATTAAATGTATTGACATGTTTGTGGCTAATTTGGGCTGTGATTGAGTAAAACGATACGAATAGTTATATGAATTGTGTCGTTATGATTCGTCAACCCGAAGAAAACACAATTGCCACCCCTATTTATCGGGTTTCACATTCTTGTGGATTGTTTCTCATGAACTGTTTCTCCCTCGTGGCCATTATTCAAAGGCTAGATTCTCCCAAGGACCAGGGTCGGTCCTGACGGTGGGCGACACGGGCGACCGCCCAAGGCCCATGACTCGAGGGGGCCCAAAAATTCTAGAATATATATATATATATATATATATATATATATATATATATATATATATATATATATATATATATATATATAATTAGGGCCTAAATTAGTCCAAAATCACATTAACCTAATTACCCAAACAAATCAATAAAATTGGCTCCTTGAATCTTGATGTTGCTGAAACCTGAAGTGCTAAACGTGATTCCGATTTCGGTGAATATCAAATAGGAACGAGACTAAGGATGGTAGTGGGGAACATGGGAAATCGAGATTAGGGCGCCATATGAATCGGTAGCTAACTGAATCGACGCCTTCCCTTGATACTGAATCGCCGATTTTTTCTCACAATCTTTAATCTCTAACGGCTAATTGTCTCTCGAATCTAGATATAATACATCTCGTTTCCGGTTTCGCAATACTCAAATCTCAATTCTCACTTTGTCTCTTACAGTCTCACGCATCTCTCTACTCTCTTGCCTCTCTCGGATAAGCATAAACTTATTGGTATTCAGGTGAATTTCTCATCTTCGACTGCTACAGTGCAACTTGCGAGTTCATTGCAGAAGGCTGAAATCGACTATTAGATTCAATTTCTAATCGATTTCAGTTGCAGAAGGCTGAAAATAAACTGATATTGACACGCCTACACAGGGACAAGGACACCAGGTAATTGTCTAATCGATTTCAGTCTCTTAATTCTCATTCAATTCGTTGGTTTCATTAGATTCATGTAAAGAGGAATATGAAGAATTAGAGAAACAGATTTTTGTTTCACTAATTTAGGAAAATTTTGTTTCTGTATCAAATTGATTCAATTCAATTCAATATCTAGTTTTTCATTTTAATTTCTAGCCTTCTGTTTTGTAATTCAGTTTCAATTCTCAAATCTGAAAAAAATGGATGCTTTAGCAATTTACCAGATTTTGATATTGAGTAGTTGGCAGTGCCTTGATTTCCCATATTATGTTATGTATTTTTATTGTTGATTTATCATAAGACTAACAAACCTTTATATGAAATTCATAATATTATTATTTTCTTTGGATATTTTGGATACTCTGCTTAGTAATATGAAAGATATTTTGAATTTCAGGTTACTCATTTGACAATTTGTTATATTTTTTTTACTATATCAGATTTCAGTCTTCAAAATTTCTAATGTTTTGCTTCTGACTTTATTCTTTTAGAATTTTAGCTTCAAAGTTCAAACATTCAAAGTATTACTACACTACCAGATATATGACATTCCTAATGATATAAATTCTATTGTTGAAATTTCGGAGTTTGTTAAAGCTGTTGATTGTTACCCAAATACTTTTATTGCATATAGCATTATGTTAACCATACCTGTCACTGTTGCATCTGCAGAGAGACGTTTTTCAAAGTTAAAGTTATTATAGAATTATCTAAGATCGTCAATGTCGCAAGAAAGGTTGAACAGATTGGCAATGTTATGTATAGAGAAAGACATGTTAGATAAAATTGATTTGGATAGTATTATTAATGATTTTGCATCAAGAAAAGCTAGGAGAAATATTTTCCTTTAAATTAGTTGTTTTTGTAAAGTTGTGACAATATTTATGTTTTTTAATATTAATAGTGAATTTTATAGTGTTTTATTTTGAACTAATTTTTATTATATTTATGAATTTGGGGGGCTTATTTTTTCTTTTCGCCCTGGACCCACAATAGCTTTGGACCGGCCCTGCCAAGGACCATGTTCCTTTTTTTTTTGTTATTATTATTATTTTATTTTTAAATTCACCTTATAAATACATATTCAATTTAATCATTTTACCATACCATATTTGACAACATTCCTCCTCACAATATTTCACAATCAAAATGGATTCAATCCATGATAAAGGTCGTGTTACAAAAAAAAAAAAAAAAAAAAAAAAAAAAAAAAAAAAAAAAAAAAAAAAAAAAAAAATCGTACAACGGGTTCACAACAACCAACTCCCGACACCTATTTCACATATTCAATAGTTGAAACTCAGTTACCATAATTCCCTCGTTGTTGAATTTAAATTTTCACCATTTCTAATAATTCGATACACCATTTTAAGCTTGTGTTATTTTAGAAAGAAAAAAAATAAACAGTCATGCATTTTTTTTAGTCTTGTAATTTTCCTTTATTAATCACTATTTTTTCAATTAAGTAAAAGTTTTATATATTTTTAATTAGTTTTTATCTGTTTTATTAAACGGTTGAGGAAATGTGGATATTTAGGAAATACCATTTTCATATATATATATATATATATATATATATATATATATATATATATATATATATATATATGGAGAGAAAGAGAGAGTTGATGTCTATCATGTTTATAGCCATTTTCCTTCACTCGAATTCATTAGCAGCTCATGATCAAAGACCATTTATCATAGGGTTCATTGAGTTTTTGAGCATATATATATATATATATATATATATATATATATATATATATATATATATATATATATATATATATATATATATATATATATATATATATATATATATATATATATATATATATATATATATATATATATATATATATATATATATATATATATATATATATATATATATATATATATAAGAAAAATCAATTATAAAACTTCAAGCTTATTATCCAAATTTCATTTTCAAACACTTGTCAAACAAACCTTTTAACCCTTCCTATTAGAGTTGCACATCTTGATTCGAAAACACTAGATTTCCTATAAACATATTTGAAGAAATATAGAGCTAGGGAGGAAGAACTTGACTGGATTGGTTTACTGATTAGCTTTATGAATTTGGATCTCACTCTTCATCAATAGAGAAGTATAAGCCTCCATGCTTATAAGACCTTAACTATATTTATTTTATTGTCCATGTTTAGAGATCACATGCATTTTAGAGTTTCAGAGATATTTCAACATTTGGTTCTCATTATATATATCATTTTTATAACCGAACCTACTAGTGAGATATTATGTATTTTAGCCTTGTATCACTTCATATCTATCCCTCATAATTTCCAAGCATTTAGGAGGGGGGGGGGGGGGTGTTAACATCCTATTTCGAGGAGTTTCTTATTCCAGGATTGTGGATGATGAATGGATCAAGTAAAGGCTTTGGGCTTTAAGAGAATAAGGTTTAGACCCTATTGGATGTGGATAATATTAATTATGTGATCTAAGCCCTTGGTTTGTGTTTTACGGAGTCAAAGGGTAAATAGGAAAAGTGATGTTTTAGACTTCTTTCATGAATTAAGGATTTTAGTTCGGTATGTTTTAAGTCAAAAGTAACTAGATAGGGTTGTGGGGATCATCACAAAGATCGCTGAAAGCGGAGTTGAAACCAAGAAGTTATGACTGATTGAAGCTGGAACGGATTTGGATGAAAGACCGTCGCCATGGAGTGGGGATCAGAGCCCACGGCGTGGTAGTTCGAACGACACGGTGATCAGCCAGGCCCAAGCCCATGATTTTTAGGGTTTTCAACGTATTTAAGCATAAGGTTCCAACTTTTTGGCCACTTTATTAGTCTCCATCACCTCTAGAATCCATTAGGAGAAACCCTAGCCTCCACCTTCAAGATTTGAGCTTCTCATCTCTCCTATTGTGGATGCTTTTTATGTTATTTTGATGAAGTTTAAAGATCAAGAAGGTTCTTTTGGTTGCAAGGAATGATGCTTCAAGTTTGGATCTTCACTTGGAGCGAGCCACTTGGCGATTGAGGGGCAATCATATACTTCTGTTACATTAAAGACAATACACTTCTAGACTATTGTAAGTATAAAGTTCCAATATTGCCATCTAGTTCTTTAGATCTTGTCATTTGGGGGGGGGGGGGGTTGGCATTTTTGGTCCATTTATGAGTGATCTTGGAGTTGAGTGGACTCCAACATCTTTTGACCATTTCAAAATGCTTCATGGACCTCACGGACTACGAAAGTTGTGATCTTTTACCTTCCCTTATAGCTATGCAAGTTATCTTGGTCCATTAGGTCATTTTGGTGTATTAAAGTTTAGATCTTTGAAGCTTGAGACATTATTATGGATAAAGTTGGAAACTTTATCCATCCAAACATCATGTTGCTTCATGGACCTCACGGACTACGAAAGTTGTGATCTTTTACCTTCCCTTATAGCTATGCAAGTTATATTGGTCCATTAAGTCATTTTGGTGTATTAAAGTTTAGATCTTTGAAGCTTGAGACATTATTATGGATAAAGTTGGAAACTTTATCCATATAAACATCATGTTGATTCATATCTGAAGGTTGGAGACATGGACTTAATGGATTAAGTTAAGAAAGATGCATTTTGGGTCCCTTTGAGACTTAAAGTCTACATCTTGATGGTTTGGACTTTCCTAATGGATAAAGTTAGAAACTTTATCCATTAAGACCTTGGAAATGCTCAGATCTGAGCTTCGGAGCTCCAGAAATCTAAAGAAAATAGATAAAGCTCGTTTGAGTTGTTCAGACCAGTCCCCACGGCGTGGCGACTGGGGAACCATTGACTGTTTTGGCATTTTGTGCCCACGACGTCGTAACACCGTAATTTTTCAAACAATTTTTCACATTTTAAAAACATATTTTCATTCATAAACATTATAAAATCTCATCTTTTCACATATCAATCCATATAACACAACCCAAGATCATAATGTATAAAAACTCCTCATGTGTGTACTGATCATGCCGACGCCTTCCCGCGATCCTCACTGGTACCTAAAACACATAACACCAAACACTGTAAGCATAAATGCTTAATGAGTTCCCCAAAATACCACATGCAACACATATTAGCCACTCGAGGCTATAACTCTGTATGACCCTCTGGTTAAAGTGTCTCGGTGGGACCCTCCAGTCCCATAACTCTGTGGACCATTCGGTCCTAACTCTGTAAACTCTGAATCACATATAGCACAGAATCACATAGATATCACATCATGTAATAGCATACAACATACTCTGTCACATAACTCTAATTACCACTCTAGGTAAAGTATAGTGAGAAGACTCACCTCGGGTAACTCGGTAAATCTCGAACTCGGTAAAATCTGGTCTAGCCCCCGCCTAATCACATGGAATAAGCACTTTAATCAATACAACCCTCAAGGCTAGACTAATACCTCTCTTAGTACTCTCAGAAGGGTAAAAGACCATTTTACCCCTCTCATGGCTTAAAGACCCTAACATTGACCAAACCCTAAAAGTCAACAAAAGTCAATGGTCAAACTTTGACCAGACTCGTCGAGTGCACTCGTGTGACTCGGCGAGTACATGCGTGTCCTCTTCGCCCCTGGCCCTCACTCGACTCGCTGAGTCAACCGTACACTCAACGGGTTATTACAGATCGTGAATCGCGGGGCAACCCGACTCGACTCGTCGTGTCCCTTATGGGCTCGGCGAGTTCCTCCCATGACAACATTCATCTGACCTCCTGAGGTCATATCTGCTTCTCTAATCTATAGATCTGACTTCCCCATGACCAATAAGCACGTAAAGGTCGAATCTTGCTACACATGCATTGCTCCCAAGGCTTATTTTGGTGAAATCCCTTCTAACATGGCAACCTATGTCCATTTCCTCCATAGAACCACAAAAAGCAGAATGGTTCAGGCTCTCTGGACCATAAAAGGTACAAATCTAGAGTTTAGCACTCAATGGGACATTATACTCGACTAAACAAGCCAAAAAGGGGTTTAGAAAATCCTAAATTCAATGCCCTTAAGCAAAGCAGAAGGATAGGATCGAATAGCTACCTCAAAATTGAAGATCCAAGCTGAAAACGCACTGAAATGCAATCCTCTTGACCTCCCCTTGCTGGAAACACTTTCACTTTTGCAAAATCACACCAAAAATGATCAAAATAGCTTAACCTCTCTCACAACTCGCTCAAGCTCTCTAGAGTTTCTCTCTTAAGACCGGTAGCCGCAAATGGAGGCCATAAAGGCCTTTAAATAGGGCACAAACCCCGAGAATTAGGGTTTCAATCCACAGCGCGGACTCGTCGAGTCCATCCTTTCATACTCATCGAGTCCGTTGATTAATCCAGTCAGCAATCGCGGTCCTACTCGACGAGTCTACGACTCAACTCGTCGAGCCCTATCTTTTTCTCAAAAATAAATGATAAAATATAATACCTGGAATTCCGGGTGTTACAATTCTCCCCCACTATAATCAGACTTCGCCCTCGAAGTCTTACTCCACAAATAACTCTGGATGCTGCTCGCGCATCTCTAGCTCCGGCTCCCAAGTCAGCTCGGACCCTCTCCGATGTTGCCACTGGACCTGCACCAGGGGCACCTCCTTGTTCCTCAGAATATTGATCTTCCGATCCACAATCGCAACTGGCCTCTCAACATAATTCAGGCTGGCATCCACCTGAATATCCTCCAACGGTACCACCGCCGTCTCGTCGGCTATACACTTCCTCAACTGAGACACGTGGAAGGTATCATGGATCTGACTCAACTCTGCAGGTAGCTCCATAAGATATGCTACCTTTCCTACCCTCGTGGTCACCATGAACGGACCGATGTATCGGGGCCCCAACTTGCCCCTATTCCTAAATCGGATCACTCCTTTCCAAGGAGAAACCTTCAGGAGTACGAAATCCCCCACCTGGAATTCAAGCTCGGATCGTTGCCTATCCGCATAACTCTTCTGGCGACTCTGAGCTGTCAACAACCTCTGTCTGACTTACTATATCTGCTCAGTCGTCTGAAGCACTAACTCAGTGCTGCCCATCACTCGCCGCCCGACCTCTCCCCAGCATATGGGAGTCCGAAATCTCCTCCCGTACAACAAATCAAAGGGAGGCATGCCGATACTTGAATGGTGGCTGTTGTTATAAGAAAACTCAGCTAACGGCAAATACGTGTCCCAACTTCCTCCGAAGTCCATCACACATGCTCGCAACATGTCTTCGAGCATCTGAATCATCCGCTCACTCTGACTGTCCGTCTGTGGGTGGTATGCGGTTAGAGATGCACACAAAAACCGGTTTCACTATTCAAAACCGGATCCAATCCGAAACCGGATTGGGTCAAATCCGATTTTGACCAAACCGGATCGGATCGGATTTAAAACCGGATTTTCAATCGGATCCTAATCCTATATTCCAAATCGGATTTGATACCGGATCGTAAACCGGATTCGCTAAAAACCGGATCCAAATCCGCCCCAAAATCCAATTAAAACCCACTAAAATCGGTTTAAACCGGTTTCAAATCGGATTAGAATCGGATTCGGATTTTGACCGGATTCGGATCGGATTTTGACCGGATCGGATTTTTGATGACGTAAGTGAAAGCGGATCGGATTCGGATCTGGATCGGATCGGATTCGGGTTTTGTGCATCTCTATATGCGGTACTAAAATGCAACCTTGTACCCAACTCCTCATGGAATTTCTTCCAGAATCTGGAAGTGAAATGCACATCTTGATCTGATACGATCAAGATCGGCGCTCCATGCCACGATACCACCTCTCTCATATATAACTCTGCCAGCCTCTCAGCAGAAAAGCTCTCACTGATAGCAAGAAAGTGAGCGCTCTTCGTCAGCCGATCAACAATCACCCAAATTGCATCGACTCCCCTCGTAGTCCTTGGCAATTTGGTGATAAAATCCATGGAAATCTGTTCCCACTTCCACTCGAGAACCTCAAGTGGCTGCAACTTGCCAGGCGGACGCTAGTGCTCGGCCTTCACCCTGCGACAGGTCAAGCACCTCTCTACGAACCACGTGACATCCCTCTTCATACAGGGCCACCATAACTCCCTCTTCAGGTCCAAATACATCTTAGTGGCCCTAGGGTGGATCGAGAACCTCGATCTATGCGCCTCCTCCATCAGAATGGTACGTGCCCCGCCTCCAAACGACACCCAAATCCGACCCTGAAAAGTCATAAGCCCACGACTATCGGCAACGAACTAAGATATTTGCCTGATCACCCGCTCTCTTTTGTGGTTCTCCGGTCTCATGGCCTCTATCTGGGCCTCCCGAATGGTGTCCAACACCGGGGTCATCACTATCAATCTCAAACAAACATCTCGTAACGGGACACTCTCCGCCCTGCGACTCAGGGCATCGTCTACCACATTAGCCTTGCTCGGGTGGTATAGGATCTCACACTCATAATCCTTTACCACATCTAACAATCCTCTGGCGCATATTCAGGTTGTGCTGATCCATCAGATACTTCAAACTCTTGTGGTCCGTGTATATGGTACACCGGACCCCATACAAAATAGTGATGCCAGATCTTGAGGGCGAATACCACAGCCTCCAACTCCAGATCGTGGGTGGGATATCTTGTCTCATGAGGCTTCAACTGCCTCGATACGTATGCTATCACATGGACTTTCTACATCAGCACCACACCCAATCCTGATATCGATGCGTCGCAATACACCACAAAATCCTCCATCCCCTCCGAAAGGGCTAATACTAGGGCTTCGCATAATCTCTGGCGAAGGGTCTCGAATGATGCCTGCTGCTCTGAGCCCCAACTGAATGCCACGCCCTTCCGGGTCAACCTGGTGAGAAGAACAGCAATCCTGGAGAAATCCTTGATAAATCTCCGATAATAACCGGCCATCCCCAGAAAACTCTGATCTCTGAAGGGGATCTCGGCACCTCCCAACTCATCACAGCCTCAACCTTGGCCGAATCGACCAATATCCCATTCTGGTTGACGAGGTGTCCTAAGAACTGGACCTCTCGTAACTAGAAATCACACTTGGAGAATTTGGCGTAAAGCCTCTCCGATATCAGAACTCCAAGGATCTTCCACAAATGCTCTTTATGCTGCTCTCTGGATCTCGATTACACCAATATGTCATCGATGAACACGATCACTGAACGATCCAACATCGGTCTGCACACCCTGTTCATGAGATCCATGAATACCGCCGGTGCATTGGTGAGCCCGAAAGGCATCACCACGAACTCGTAATGCCCATAACGAGTACTGAACGTTGTCTTCTGGATATCCTCCTCACGCACTCTCATCTGATGAAACCCAGACCTCAGATCAATCTTGGAGAACCAAGACGCTCCCTACAACTGATCGAACAAATCGTCGATCCTTGGTAAGGGGTAACGGTTCTTGACCGTCAGCTTGTTCAACTCCCGGTAATCAATGCACATCCGGTGTGAACCATCCTTTTTCTTGACAAAAAGGATCGGCGCTCCCCACGGCGAGCTACTCGGCCGAATAAACCCCTTCCCCAGCAGCTCCTGCAGCTGTGAGGATAACTCCTGCAAATCTGGTGGCGCAAGGCGATAGGGCGCTGCCCCCAGAACCAAATCGATACGGAACTCCACCTGCCTCTCGGGAGGCTCTCCCGGCAACTCCTCAGGGAAAATGTCCGGCAACTCACGCACTATCGGGACCTCATCGATCGACCTCGGTCGCTCTGCATCTACTCTCGTATCCACCACATAACTCACAAACCCGCTACAACCCTGTTATAGGCTCTGCCTCGCTCTAGCGGCTGAACAAAATGCTGACCCAGAACGGGTACCCTTGCCATAAACCATAAGAAATCCCCCATTAGGGTCTCGTATGGTCACCAACTGCCGCTCACAGTCGATAACCGCTCCAAACCTGCTCAACCAGTCCATGCCCACGATGACACAGGCATCTCCCATCGCAATCGGGACCAAATCAATCGGAAACTCAACGCCAAAGATCTCGAGTACGCATCCTCGAATCACATCAGTGGCACACACCGCTCTCTCGTCAGCTATGGAAACTCGTAAAGGTCAACTCAACGTTTCTCGACCGATACTGATGTGCTGACTAAAGGCTAACGACACAAAAGACCGACTCGCACCCGAGTCAAATAACACCAAAGCAGGTACATAACTCACAAGAAATGTACCTATGCATATCATAATATAAGCATAACACCACAAACTCAAAATAAATAGATGAAGGAATACATACCAGCCACAACATTTGGCGATGCGCGGACCTCCTCCGTTGTCAACTGGAAGGCTCTACCTCGTGCCTTCAGTGCCTCGGCCTTCATTGGCCGACTCTCGGTAGCTCGAAAAGCAGCAAGGGCAGATCCCTGCGATGCTCCCTGTGCTGATCCCCGTAGCTGCGGACACTCGGCCTTCCGGTATCTGGTCTGGTTGCAGTGAAAACCGACTGCAAACCCCTTGGGGCAATCCTTGGCCATGTGCCCCTCCTTGCCACACTTGTAGCAAGACCCTGCTCTGCAAACCCCCTCATGACTACCCAAAATACCACAATCAACACATATTAGCCACTTGAGGCTATAACTTTGTATGACCCTATGGTCAAAGTGTCTCAGTGGGACCCTCCAGTCCCATAACTCTGTGGACCCTTTAGTCCTAACTCTGTGGACCATTCGATCCTAATTTTGTAAACTCTGAATCACATATAGCACAGAACCACATAGATATCACATCATGTAATAGCATACAACATACTCTGCCACATAACTCTAATTACCTCTCTAGGTAAAGTGTATTGAGAGGACTCACCTCGGGTAACTCGGTAAATCTCGAACTCGGAAAAATCTGGTCTAGCCCTCGCCTAATCACATGGAATAAGCACTCTATTCAATACAACCCTCAAGGCTAGACTAATACCTCTCTTAGTACTCTTAGAAGGGTAAAAGACCATTTTACCCCTCTCATGGCTCAAAGACCCTAACATTGACCAAACCCTAAAAGTCAATAAAAGTCAATGGTCAAACTTTGACCAGACTCGTCGAGTGCACTCATGTGACTCGGCGAGTACATGCGTTTCCTCTTCGCCCCTGGTCCTCAATCGAATCGTAGAGTCAAACCTACACTCAACGGGTTATCACAGGTCGCGAATCGCGGGGCAACCCGACTCGACTCGTCGAGTCCTTTATGGGCTCGGCGAGTTCCTCCCATGACAACATTCATCTGACCTCCTGAGGTCAGATTTGCTTCTCTAATCAATAGATCTGACTTCCCCATGACCAATAAACACGTAAAGGTCGAATCTTGCTACACATGCATTACTCCCAAGGCTTATTTTGGTGAAATCCCTTCTAACATGGCAACCTATGTCCATTTCCTCCATAGAACCACAAAAAGCAGAATGGTTCAGGCTCTCTGGACCTCAAAAGGTCCAGATCTAGAGTTTAGCACTCAATGGGACATTATACTCGACTAAACAAGCCAAAAAGGGGTTTTGAAAACCCTAAATTCAATTCCCTTAAGCAAAACAGAAGGATAGGATCGAATAGCTACCTCAAAATTGAAGATCCAAGCTGAAAACTCACTGAAATGCAATCCTGATGACCTCCCTTTGCTGGAAACACTTTCTCCTTTGCAAAATCACACGAAAAATGATCAAAATAGCTCAACCTCTCTCACAATTCGCTCAAGCTCTCTAGGGTTTCTCTCTCAGGACTGGTAGCCGCAAATGGAGGCATAAAGGCCTTTAAATAGGGCACAGACCCCGAGAATTAGGGTTTCAATCCACAGCGCGGACTCGTCGAGTCCACCTTTTCCGACTCGTCGAGTCCGTTCATTAATCCAGGCAGCAATCGCGGTCCTACTCGACGAGTCTACGACTCAACTCGTTGAGACCCTCTCTTTTTCTCAAAAATAAATGATAAAATATAATACCTGGAATTCTGGGTGTTATAGACGTGGCCATGGAACACCACATCGTGGAGGGCTGTTGTTGGTAATTTTTTTTGGATTAAGGTGTCTAAGATCATAATTAAATTGGTATAAAGCTGCATATGGAAGCAAAGTTCTTTTTGGGTTGCCCTCAGAATTAGTAATTGTATAGAATGACTTTTGGACAGAAAGATTGATTTATTGATTTATTATATGATTAATAAATATTAATAAATGATTTGGTAATATATTATATGATTAATATATTAATTAGAAATAACACTATTTAATAAATAATTAATCATAAATTAACTAGAATTAATTTTGAGATTAATTAGAGTTAATTAAAAGTGCAATGACTTAATTGTAATTGTTCAATAGTTGAACAATACAGACAGTTCTAGATTGTTTCTAGAATTAGACGATTTCTTAGAGCCTTTTAGGGTTTCTAGAATATTCCTGATTGGTGATAGGGATAAGGATTTGAATAGATTACATGTTAATTACTATATGTATAAGAAAAGTCAGTCGAATCAATAGTAGACCTCATTCAAGAAACCATGCTATAAAGAGGGTATAAGCAAACGACCTATACAATGACTGTTAATTTGAATGGGTGTCCTTTTCACCCACCTCTCTCCTGTGTTGTGGAGGGTCGTTAGCCGAACAGGTTTGATAATACATAACCTCATTAAAAGCATAATGATATAAAGTACTGGAATCTTCTTTAAAATCCCGGTCTAGTTACTTTAGGTAAATGTGAAATTGTATGCTAATTCATGAAAATGCGCATCATTCTTTATATGTTGTTAGTGGAGCGTGCATGTAATATCCCAAAATTCATAAGTACAAATTTCATTTTTAAGTTCATCAATCCTAAATATCACATGTCTCAAAATCATCCAAAATACAAACTATCATGAAATATCAAAGTAAAAAAGATAATAAATGCGGAAATCATGAGGTCAGAATACGGTGCCATCACACCGGGCCCTTCCCTTTAGTATCGGAAGTACCTGAAACCAAAAATATATATATGTAAGCAAAAACTTAGTGAGCTTCCCAAAAATACCACACACACCGTACGCATAAATATAATAGCACGTGGCTGTGCCAGGTCCGTATAACCCCCGGGTCTGTATCAACCCCATAGAACAACAAATAATTGAGTCGGGTCTGTAACAACCCCCCGGTCCGTAACAACCCCAGGTCCATAATGAATCCGATCCCAGATTGGCTCCATGCATATATCATACAATCACATTAGTAATAGTCACATAATTACAAACATTCTACTCACACGAATCGGTGGGCCGACCTTGGTGCCTTCGACTCACTCGTGTGGTAAGAAGACTCACCTCTAACTGAAGATAACTAGATCGTACACTTGAGTTGCTACTAACATGGCTCCTCACACTAATCATAACCCAATAACAACCCTAATTAATAACCAGGGTTTAACCCATAATCAATAGTCCAAATCATCCTTTATCTTATTAAGGGCAAACGACCATTTTACCCTTCCCATGCATAACCCAACTTATTAAGGCCCAAGACCCCTAATGACCCAAGGCCCAAAAATTGACCAATGGGTTTTTTGGGAGTACCCCCGTCGTACTCCACTTTATGTGCAACGTACATTCGAGCCTTGGAAGATTTACGGGGCAAAAACTGTCTACGCCCAACGTACTCAGGATTACGCTAAATGTAATCACTTGAGTTCCAAACTCTAATCTAAGGTCTTAATGCTTTAAGATTTAGCGTCTAAACTTCAGTTGTAACTCCAGTAAACGTCTGAAATCATAAACTTGTAACCTTTATGAAATTGCATGGCCAAAGGAAGCTTAATGCCAAAACCCTAACTTCTAACATCACCCAAAGATACATAATTCATGCATGGATAAAAGGAATGGACCAAGATTGCATTTTTATGACACTATACACCCTAAAATGTCTGTAAGGACAACCTAAAAGCTCTGGAGTATTCCATACTCACAAAGATCAAGGTTTTAGGACAAATGAACATAAATCTAAGCATAAAAAAGATATAGCAAAGTAAGCTCAAAGGTATGAACTTTATACCCCCTGAAGATGCACATAGATGAGAAGAATCTAGATCCAAAAGCTTGACAACAACATCACAACTTCAAAGTTTTTCCTTCACCACCAAGAACTCCAAAATATCACTAAAAAGCTGAAAATATTGCACACAAGAATTAGGGTTTCGAGATGAGGGCTAAGAGGGATGGATGCTGGAGGTAAGGAAAGGTTTGAGGCCATTAAGTTCTTTAAATAGGGTGTAAAACCTAAAAATTAGGGTTTGAAATCCTTGTGAGTGCGCCCAACGTGCACTTTCGTATGGCCAAAGTACTCTTTCGTAAGCCCAACATACACAACAACCTCCTCGCATCCACTTAGTTTACTACGCTCGGCGTACCAAAAGGTACGCCCCATGTAAGGAGCATTTTCGTAATGAAAGATTTGTGGAACACGGGTGTTACAAATCTCCACCACTTGAATCAGAATTTGTCCTCAAAGTTTGTTGCTGCAAAAAAAATATAGGTAGTTCTCTCTCATCTCATCCTCGGGATCCCAAGTCCATTTAGAACGTTTTCGGTGCTGCCACCGCACCTTCAGTAGGTTCACCACTTTGTTGCGAACAACTTTGGTATTCTTGACAAGAATTGCAATCAGCATCTCCAAATAGTTCAGTCGCTCATTGAACTGAATGTCATCCAAGGTAATTACCACAGAATCATCGACTACACACTTGCATAATTGAGAGACATGGAAAGTGTTGAGGATCTGACTGAGCTCATCAGGCAGATCCATCCAGTATGCAATGTTGCCCACCTGGGCGGTAATCCTGATGGGACCAATAAACTGAGGGCCCAACTTGCCCCGCTTCCAAAACTGGATGACACCTATCCAGGGTGACACCTTTAGAAGAACCAAGTCCCCCACATGAAACTTGATGTCCGAACATTGCCTATTTGTATAACTCTTCTGCTGGATTTGCGCGACTCGCAACGTGTTGCACACTTGCTGAATTAACTCACTGGTCTTGAGAACCACTTTAGTACTCCCCATGACCCGATGCCCAACCTCGCCCCATGAAATAAGGGCCCTACACCTCCTCCCATACAACATATCTAAGGCTGGTCGATCAATACTAGCATGATAACTGTTGTGGTAGGAGAACTCGGCCAATAGAATGTATCCCAACTTCCTCCAAATTTAGCATACACGCCCAAAGCATATCTTCGAGCGTCTGAATTGTCCACTTGCTTTGTCCATTGGTCTGAATTTTCCACTCCCAACTGCTCATGGAACTTCCCCTAAAACCTGGAGGTGAAATGAACATCTCGATTCGAAACCACCAATACTGGCAATCCGTGTAGAACGACCACCTCCCGAATGTAAATGACAACCATGTAACATCCATAAATTTTACACCAAATTTAAACTTTTTCAATCATAAATAAAAACCAAATAGCATTATTTACAAAATGTTCTCAAATCATTTTCCATCAGAGTGTCCCACAAATCATAACATAAGGATGAGGAATGGTACGGTCACGCCTTCGCCTTTCCATGATCTCCTGAAGTATCTGAAACAATACACTGAAAACTGTAAGCCCGAGGGCTTAGTGAGCTACCCCCAAAATACCAATGCCACATTGACAATACCATATCAGTAATAATCAATCAATCAATCAACATGCATACTGGGCCATCGGCCTGAATGGACCACCCTACCGGACCTACAGTCTGTCTGAATCTATCCCGAGCCTTTGGCATGACTGGTCTGCCACGTGGGCCTACAGTCTCCTCGGACCGCTCATAGGGTATGTTGGCCTTCAGCACAAAGCAGGACATCCTCAACCCAACCACAAGCAAACAACCACGTGCGCATACTATCATATATAGGCATATACAAACATCAAACATATCTCTCACACTGATCATCAATCATAGAATTCTCCGGTAACTAGAGTACCGACCTAGCAGGTCACTAACATACCAATCCCTATGGATCATAAGAGCATAACATACTGTCTACCTCGATTCCGATCTAACAGATCATAACCACATGTAGCATGCCATAACAATAACAACTAAAGGGTTGGCCTTGGTGCCATAGAACCTATCGATATAGTGAGGATAACTCACCTCGCAGATGCCGACATGAAAGGCAAACTCCAACTCTCGGATCACTTGACACAGGATCCACCACCTATTGTCATATTACAACATACTCATAAGTCCTTAACCTTATAAGGTACTCCATAACCCACTAGTAAATCCCTGGTCCAAGTCAAAGTCCTTAGTCACGGTCAACAGTCCATGTTGACCCCAAATCGCCGAGTACCCTCGTCTACTCGTCGAGTTCCATGAAGTATAATCCAACTCGCCGAGTTCCTTTGATTCTTGATCAAACTTTAAGGTCACC
Organism: Lactuca sativa; assembly: GCF_002870075.4. Classification (NCBI taxonomy): domain Eukaryota; kingdom Viridiplantae; phylum Streptophyta; class Magnoliopsida; order Asterales; family Asteraceae; genus Lactuca; species Lactuca sativa. The sequence continues at coordinate 209,449,351 of NC_056627.2, read as the reverse complement.
CGTCGAGTTCCCTCCTTGCAACTCGACGGATACACACTCATACATATCCAATAGAAAACTCATCCGACTCGCCGAGTTGTTCTTCAACTCGTCGAGTTTATGGCGATCTTCATCGGACTCGCTGAGTTGTTCATCCGACTCGTCGAGTTCACGGCCATCTTCATGTGAATCGCCGAGTCACTTTGCGACTCGTCGAGTCCATTCAATCCTTTTTTCCATACATACATATTTTGAGCCAGGCAATGGCCCCAACTCATAGATCCAAGCTTCTAGGGCATGCTTATCACGTAAAGTTGCAAACTTTACGTGCATGCATGGCTATAAAGGCTATAAATGTCTATTTTAAGTTCTTAATGGAACTTCATGCTCAAGAGGAACCTTAATCACAACCAAGATTGTGACTTTATGTTTCTAGAATCCAAGGAGGGTCCATATATGAAGTTACAACTTCAGATCTAGCCCATAGCTCATCATACCAACTTCACGTAAAGTTGCAAACTTTACGTGCATGCATGGATATAAAGGCTATAAATGTCTATTTTAAGTTCTTAATGGAACTTCATGCTCATGAGGAACCTTAATCACAACCAAGATTGTGTAATTATGTTTCTAGAATCCAAGGAGGGTCCATATGTGAAGTTACAACTTCAGATCTAGTCCATAGCTCATCATACCAACTTGAAAATCCATAAAAGCCCTAGAAATTCAACAAAAGGGAAAAAGGGAAGTAAGGATGGCACTTTGATACCTCCAAAGGATGATAGCTGAGGTAAATCCCGCTTCCCACTCCTTCCTTGCTTCAATTTCCTTTGTACGCTTAGCTTTCTTCCTCTAAGATTCCCTTTTCTAAGCTTCAACACCACACCAAGGCACACACACACGAATTAGGGTTTTAAGGGGCTCTCAAAGACTGCAAAGAGGCCAATGGAGGCTAAGGCTCCTTTAAATAGAGGTGCAAACCCCGAATTTAGGGTTTCCACTGTCAGCTCCTACTTGCCGAGTCCCAACATGGACTCGCCGAGTAGGTCACTTAAAACGTGATCTCAACCAGCTGCTACTCGACGAGTAGATCAACCAACTCGTCGAGTAGAGCTTAACCCAATAAATCTTATTTAAGCAATACCTGAGAATCTGGGCGTTACAACTCTCCCCCACTTGAATTAGACTTCGTCCTCGAAGTCTGTTGGAATAAACAATGCAGGGTAATCCCATGTCCACTTGGATCCCTTCCGATGTTCCCACTGTACCTTTACTAAAGGTATTTCCTTGTTCCGCAGAATCTTCTTCTTCCTTTCCAGAATAGCTATAGGCCTCTCCACATAGTTCAGGCGCTCATCGACCTGAATGTCATCCGACGATACCACTGCCTCCTGGTCCATAATGCATTTTCGCAATTGTGAAACATGAAATATGTTGTGGATCCGACTAAGCTCCCCTGGAAGCTCTAGCCTATAAGCCACCCTGCCAGCCTTGGCAATAATCCTGAACGACCCAATGTAGAGGGGACCCAATTTTCCCCTCTTCCTGAAGCGGATCACACCCTTCCAGGGTGAGACCTTCAGAAAACCATGTCACCCACCTAAAATTCCAGCTCAGATCGGCATTGGTCGGCATAACTTTTCTACCGGCTCTGAGCGCTCTGCAGTCGCTGTCTAATCTGCTGTATCATCTCGGTAGTTTGCAGAACTACCTCAGTCCGACCCATCACCTTGTGCCCAACCTTACCCCAGCAGACTGGGGTCCTGCATTTCCGCCCATACAACAACTCGAAAGGCGGGGCGCCGATACTGGAATGATAGTTGTTGTTGTAGGCGAATTTTGAAGTGGTAAGTGAGAATCCTAACTCCCACCAAAATCAATGACGCACACCCTCAACATATCCTTGAGGGTCTGAATGGTCCGCTCACTCTGCCCATCAGTCTACAGATGGAGCGTTGTGCTAAAATGCAGCATCGTACCCCGTTCCTCGTGGAACTTTTGCCAAAAACGGGAAGTAAACCTGACATCTCGATCGGAAACGATAGAAACTGGAACCCCATGGTGAGAGACAATCTATCTAACGTACAGGTCGGCCAACTTCTCTGCCAACGAACTCTCCCATATGGCTAGAAAATGGGCACTCTTGGTCAATCGATCCACGATGACCCATATAGCATCAAACCCCCTTGACGTTTTCGGCAACTTCGTGATGAAATCCATCGCGATCCGTTCCCATTTCCACATGGGAATCTCCAGAGGCTGTAGCTTACCATGCGGCCTCTGAAGCTCGGCCTTGACCATCCTACAGGTCAAGCACCTCTCAACAAACCAAGCGATATCTCGCTTCATGCCACGCCCCCAATAACTCGAACTCAGATCACGGTACATCTTAGTGGCTCCCGGGTGAATCGAAAAACGTGACTTATGAGCCTCCTCCATCACTGTCTGTCGGACCCCTCCGGACATCGGAACCCAAACCCGACCGTAACGGGTCAACAACCCGCGGCTATCCTGAACAAACTGGGCGCTTTCACCCTTAATCGTCTCCAACTTCCAGTTCTCCGGTCTCATGCCCTCAATCTGAGCATCCCTGACCAAAACCCACCAGCGGGGAATCCACCGCTATCCTCATACACCTGGCTGGGGTCGAGGACCCAGCTGACTTGCGGCTCAGAGCATCCGCAACCACGTTCGCTTTACCAGGATGGTAAAGGATCTCATAATCATAGTCCTTGACCAAATCCAGCCACCTGCGCTGCCTCATGTTCAGGTTCAGCTGATCCATGATATGCCTCAAACTCTTATGATCCATGTATATGGTACAACGGATCCCGTATAGATAGTGCCTCCAAATCTTGAGAGCGAAAACCACCGCTCCCAACTCAAGATCGTACGTATGGTATCTTGTCTCATGCGGCTTCAGCTACCGCGATGCGTAGGCTATCACTCGTCCCCTCTGCATGAGGATTGCCCCCAAGCCTGCTATGGACGCATCACAAAATACCACAAAATCCCCAACTCCCTCGGGGGTTGTCAACACCGACGCCTCGCATAAACATCACCGAAGGGTCTTAAATGACCTCTACTACTCAGGGCCCTACCAGAAATCCACCACCTTCCTCATTAGACGAGTGAGGGGCACGAAAATCTTGGAGAAATCATGAATGAATCTCTGTTAATACCCTGCTAAACCCAAGAAAATCTTGATGTTTAAGGGAGATTTCAGATTCTCCCACTGCATAACCGCCTCCACCTTAGCCGGATCGACCAAGATAGAGTACCTCTTGTTGAACAGGTTCATGACACACCGACAATGAACAGTTGAAGCACTCACAGAACAACCAACAACAATATCGACCTCCAACGGATAATCAAGAATCCCAGGAGCATCACTAAACTTCTTGCTAAGCTCAAGAGATACAAAGGATCGGGTAGCACCCGAATTAAACAGAACATGAGAAGTCATACCATTAACTAATAAAGTCCCTAGACACGATCAGATACAATATAAGCATAAATTAGGAATGCAATAAATATATTATAAAATTACATACCGGTAACCACATCTGGTGTTGCTCGAGCCTTATCGATAGTCAGCTGAAATGCCCTTCACTTCACCACAGGTGTATCTGTCTTGCCTTGGTAGCCATCGGTAATCCTCAAGGTAGCTGGTGCGGGTGCCGCCACTGCCCCTTGACAACCCCAGGAAATCAACTATTTTATGGTCTGTCTGGTTGTAGTGAAAACATATCAATGCACCCTAGAGACAATCCGTATTAATATGACTAGTCTGACCACATCTGTAACAACCTGACCTTGCTGATTGACATGGCCCACTATGCGGCTTCCTGCACTTTCTGTAGCGAGCCTAACCATGATATCCCCTGGAATGCGAATTAGAAGTCTTGGTCCTCTTAGCCTGGCCAATGACTATTTTCACCTGCTTCGGCTTGCGCTTCATCCGAAGCTATAGCTTAATCTCCCACTCGTGGGACCTCTTAATCATATCATTCAGGGTCTTTCACCCTGAAAAGCTCACAAACTCCCTTATGTCATCCCTCAACATGTCATGATATCTCGTCTTCTTCTTCTCCTCATCCATAGCGTACTGTGGAACCACCAGAGACCTATCACGAAATTTGGAGGTGATATCTGCCAGAGTCTCAGTAGCCTAGCGAAGGTCCTAAAACTCCCTCATCAACTACTGTACCTCGATTGCTGGTGCTAACTCCCTCTGGAATCTCATAACAAACTCCTCCCAAGTCATGGCTACCACCGCCATAGTCCCCACAGCTCGGCCGACCTCATCCCACCACTCTTATGCTCGGTCTCTCAGTACGCAGGATTCAAACCGTAACTTTTCCCCATCCAGACAAAAACTTGTCCTCTAAGCATTCTCCATGCCAGTGATCCAACATCGGCTAGCAATGGTGTCCTTAGCCCCAAAAAACTCTGGAGCTCCACAATCCTTGAACTCCCGAAATTAGGGAGTTCTTGCTCCTAACCGAACCGAAACAATCTCGGCTTGAAAGTCCCTGATCCGCTCATCCTTAAGCTCTATAATCCCCTCCTTGATGGTACCAAACATCACAGGAGTAGCATCCATGATACCGGAAGTGTACTCGGCCGTAATGAACTCGCATAGCCTCTTATCAATCGGTTTTGTGGCCGAGCCAGAACAAGAACTAGAACCAAAGCCAAAGCCAGGACCTCCTCCTGGAGTGCTCACCACCATACTCAAACTGAAATACAAAAATATAAACGATCAACATAAAACTCGAGGGAACTCTCATAGGTCTCCTTAGAATTCCCAGGTCCGTCCTTGTCTCGAGTACATTTCCTGTGCTTCTAGTAGTATGGGCCTAATAATACCTTCCACAACTATCTGTACCTTCCTCAAGATCCGTCATGATTCCTCTAAGTCACCACACTAAATCCATATACCAATCCTATGCTATACAACATACGAAATCCACTTTGGCATTACCTAGGATCTCCTAGGAATTCTCAATCAACACTGTTGGTTGCCTTATGGATGCAAGTTATACAAAAAATAGGATCACATAGATGGTAAAATAATGATTGTACCCTAAGTCAAAAACTAAACAAGGAACATGAAATGAGGCTGAATCGATCATTCTAGGGCTATATAATCCCAATCATATACAACTTTTAAAGCATACACTTAGCAATTAACTGAGCTGATATCAATTCCAAGCAATACATAACATCCAAATCCTCTAGGCTATAAGTCATCACAGACATCATGTAATTCTATCATATGATTCCTGAAGGTATCCTTAGCCCTATTCTAGTATGGAATTCATATATCAGGTATACTAATCACAACACATGGTTATGGGTATTTTGGGAATCATTTACTTGAGCTCGACTGATTGCACACATCGCACCCCCTTTTACTTGGTAAAAATCTTTATGGAATTTAAATTTTCTTTTGAAAAGATTATCATTTCCTCTGTTTGAGTTCTGGCAAACCCAAAAATCTGCCCGGATCCCTCAAACCAAGGCTCTGATACCAACTTGTAACATCCTAAAATTCATAAGTAAAAATTTCATTTTAAGTTCATCAATTCCAAATATCACATGACTCAAAATCATCCAAAATACAAACTATCACGAAATATCAGTGTAAAAGATATCATAAATGCAAAAATACGAGGGGGAGAATGCAGTGCCAACACATCATGCCCTTCCCTTTTGTAATGGAAGTACTTGAAACCAAAAATATATATGTAAGCACAAAGCTTTCTGATCTTCCCCTAAAATATCACATACACCATACATATAAATATAACAACACGTGGCTGTGTCAGGTCTGTATAACCCCTAGGTCCGAATCAACCCCAAGAAAAAAATAGCTATGTCGAGTCTGTAACAACCTTTGGGTCCATAACAACCCCGAGTTTGTAATGACTTCGAGCCCAGATTGGTTTCATGCATATATATCATACAATCATATAAGTAATAGGCACATAATTGAAAACATTCTATACATAAGAATAAGTTGGTCGGCCTTGTTGCCTTCGACCCACTATTATGGTAAGAAGACTCACCTCTAACTGAAGATAACTAAATCCTACACTTGAGCTACTGCTAACATGGCTCCTCACACTGATCATAACACAATAACATCCCTAATCAATAATCAAGGTTTAACCCATAATCAATGGTCCAAATCATCCTTTATCTTATTAAGGGAAAAAACCATTTTGCCGTTCCCATACATTACCCAATTAATCAAGTCCCAAAACCCCTAATAGCCCAATGCTGAAAAATGGACCAATGCGTTTTCTGGGAGTACACCCGACGTACTCCACTTTACCCCTATCGTACAATCGACCCTTGAAAGATTTACAGGGCAAAAACCATCTATGCCCAAAATACTTAGGATTACGCCCAACATAATCACCTGAGTTCCAAACTCTAATCAAAGGTCTTAATGTGTTAAGACTTAACGTCCAAACTTCAGATCTAACTCCAATAAACATCTAAAATCATAAAGTTGTAACCTTTACGCCTTTGCATGTCAAATGGAAGCTTAATCCCAAAAGCCTAACTTCTAACATCACCAAAAGCTACATAGTTCATGCATGGATGAAAGGAAAGGACCAAGCTTGAATTTTTATGACACTATACACCCAAAAATGTCTGAAAGGGCAATCTAAAAGCTCTAGAGTATTCCTTACTCACAAAGATCAATGTTTTGGGACAAAATGAACATAAATCTAAGCTTAAACAAGATCTACGAAAGTAAGCTCCAAGGTATGAACTATATACCTCCCGAAGATGCATAAAGATGAAAAGAATCTGGATCCAAACGCTTGAGAGCAACAACACAACTTCAAAGGTTTTCCTTCACCACTAAGAACACCAAAATATCACTAAAAGCTTCAAATATTGCACACAAGAATTAGGGTTTCAAGATGAGGGCTAAGAGGGATGGAGGCTGGAGGTAAGGAAAGGTTTGAGGCCATAAATTTCTTTAAATAGGGTCCAAACCCTAAAAATGAGGGTTTGAAATACTTGTGAGTACATACTCTTTCATACGCCCAACGTACTCTTTCGTACGCCCAACATACACAACAACCTCCTCACATCCACTTAGTGTATTACGCTCGACATACCAAAAGGTACGCCCCACGTAAGGACTATTTTTGAAAAATAAATTTTATACTTTCAAGTAAAAAACGAAAGATACCTAGAACACGGTTATTATAGTGCGTGGCAAATTATATGTCACATCCCCGAACCAGACGGCGGAAACGTCCGAGGGCTCGCGTGACTTAAATTAAATATCATCACAATGAATATACATGAATCATAACATAAACATCACCATGCATAAATATATTACAACTAGAATTGTTCACATCAAGCACATTGTTTTAACATTACATATCCATACATAAATTGTTTGATAGATATCATAAGCAAAACACCCTAACATACTTGGTACTTATTCCTCGGCTTACCTGTTACCTGAGAATACAAGTTATTTTGAAAAACGGTCAACATATGAAATGTTGGTGAGTTCATAAGCATGTTGTGTTAAAATGATTTGTGTAGTTTGTAAAACACAGAAAATCCGATATTTTCTGAAAAGACCATTGTTTAAAAAAAGTGTGAAGATCCATACCATATGCATGATGATTTCAAAACATGTATAATTGAAGAACTTTAGTATTAATCGTACAAGTGAAAATGTTGAACTTCCTCAGAAAACCCGATGTTTTCCAAATACATAAAATACAGTGATTTCTGAAATTGTTATACCGCCACAATGAATGATTTTGATTACTCTTCCTTGATTACTCGGGTGGTGTTGGATTAATTAAGGTTTGTGAGTTGTTATAATCATGCATTAATAATGACTAGTTTATAACTACAGTTTACGAATGATCCTTAGAGGCATCGCCCGTTATAACTCACTTAATCCAACCACCTTGATTACTCTCGATTATCGCCCTGAATCTGTTTACGTTGATTACTCATAAGCTTAGCAAACGAGGAAAAGAGGAGTACAAGTCCTGCTACTTCCGTGAGTTTACATTAGGCCGTCGGGGATGCGAAAGACTCATTGGTCCATCTCACATTTGATTACTTTGACCTTACTGACAATACTATTGGATCGCTAGGGACCAAAAGCACTTGAGAGCCATTGAAGGTCCCTTTATATGGAATTGGGCCATAGAAGGCCCAATAACATATAAACATTATCCCTTGGGCCCAAAGATCATGTTAATGGACTTGTAAGGTCCAACAAGCATGATTTGAAACTTTCAAGCCCAAGTGTCGAATGTTTACTTGTCTTAGGTATCGCATATCTATTGGAGGGCTCGATTTAACGGTTGTTGTTTTTGTCTCGATTTGAGACCGATCAATTTGTTTATAACGATATTTAGAGTTAAACGTGTATTCGTTTTTCAAATTTTCGTAAGTCGTGGTTTTGTATTTGACTTAATGAAATAATTGCTTAAAACAGTGGTTTGACCTTTTCAACACCTTCCTCTTTATAAAAATGATAGTTTTAGTCCTTTATATAAAAGAAAAGACATTTTTAGCCCTTAAAATATTTTCTTGACACTTTTGCATCATAGATTTGTTGAAATGATAGTTTTAACTCAAAACTTATTTTGTTAACAGTTTCACCCCTTTCAGAATAGTATTTTTTGATTTAAAACCCAACTTTTCGCAATTTTTACAGTTTTGGCCCAAAATCCAAAAAATTTACATTTTTGATCCTTTTTGGAAATGAAAAGTATTTTTGACCCTTGAAATAGTTTTGTTACACTTTTTATCCCCTGATTTGAAGAAAGTTTCATTTCAGCCCCTTTAATTGTCATTTTTCGCAATTTTGGGCTTATTGGGCCGAAAAGCCCAAAATTAGCCCATTAAGCTAAAAATTTACATTTCAAGTCTTTTGAAAATTTTAATATTCAGAAAAACAATTATTGAAACTGTTTTGACTCTTTTGACCCTGAAGAAACCGTGAGTTGGCAACTTTTAACCCAAATTTTTGTATATTTGACAATTTAAGCCCAAAAAATGGTTTTTTTTTGTTGAAGTATGTTTAACACAATCTTATAAGTTATTATTCTTGACTTGTTTGGTGTAAAATAACTTAGATCATGTTTGTTTACTTTCTCATGTCATAGATCTCAAGTTAACACCCCTTTTTAGTTACTTGTTCATCACAAAAACACATAAAATCATACATACATGCATAAAATCACACATAGCATACACATACACATAGATCTACACATTTTCTTGTATTCTCCCCCATAAAACATATGAAAACCGAAAAGAGAGGGGTATGAAGCTCACCTTGAGTTGTGGTTTCGGTTTTTGAAGGAAGAGATGAAGAAAGTTTCGATCCTAGCAAGTCTTCTTGGAGGATCTCGAACTTAGATGTTTTTAAGAGGGTGATCATGAGTTTAAATAGATTAGGAAGTGATTTTTTATAAGCAAAAGAATAAAGATCATAGATCTAAGCAATAACTTACCTTAGATGATGATTTGTGGAATAATCTCCTTGGAAAGCTTCCTAAATCTCAAAAATTTGGTGAAGAGTGAAGAGAGTTTCTTTGAGAGTGTTTGAGTGAAATGCGTGTGTGTGTTTGTGTTGGTTTCGGCCGAGAGAAAAAGAGAGAGGAGGGAAGAGAGACTTTTGAGTTGACATGCATGAAAACATGAGATTTTTGCATGGGTTTCCATTGGTTAAATGTGAGGTGGCAACTTAAAGTCAACTCCTTCTCTTTTGGGTTGTTGGGCCGAGAAAAGGAGAGGGGAAAAAAGGATTTGGGCCCTTAAATGATCAAGCCCAAATTGTAAACTCATTATGTGATTTTTGGTCCAATTAAATCAAAGGATGATTTTTATGATCCATTAGGGCTAATTAGATTTGTTATGGCCTAATAAGGCCCATTTAAGATAAACTAGTTCAATTTTAGCTTGTATGGCCCAAAATATTAAGTTTCATGTATAGGGGTCCAATTAGAGCCCATTAAGGAGTTCTAAAACCCAAAAAAAAATCAAATTGGAAACTTATTGGTCCATTAGGCCCAATAAGGAAATCTTAGTCCAAAATGGACTTAAACCGGGATTTTTAGGGTTTCCAACCTTTTGTTGACTATTTGATGCGCTCTTATAAAGTGTTTGATGGAAGTTTTGTTGTTATAGAATAAGCATCATACATGCTTTCACATTTGTTATCATTGTTCAATCTTTACAAGGCGCCAAATTCCTAGTTGTGACATTATAAATTATCATTGTTGATGGGGCGTGTGTGGTTCATCGACACATCAATTGGAGATGATAAAAGACATTGATGTCATCAAGCGGGTTTGCATGGTTATTCTTATCTCGTTTGTTATCCTCAACATCCCAATCACAAATAGAAGAGCATAATCTAAGATTAAACATGCCATTAATAGGATTCAATTAATCTCAAAAGATCTAGGAGTTTCATATGTTTGAAATTGGTAAAATCCTTACCGGCCTAAAATAGATTCGAGTTTTATTATGATATCACTCTTCAAATGTCGAATCAAAAATATGAATCCTAGCCTTAATTTAAATTTTGGGTTAATAATTAAGGATTAAAATATACTAACTTGTAGTCTCTCTTTCCCATTTTCAGATGTCTTATGAAGATAAAAATAGTCTTCCTAATTCTTATGGAAATGGTTTTCCTCAATCTTATGGAGATGGTCTTCCAATTTCAAGTCAAGGTGAAATTGTTTTCCATTCCTTAAGAAATGGTGGAATTGGACATCATGCTTCTCCAATCTTCAATCTTCTCCTCATGTGACTCTCCCAACATCACGTTTCCCTCAAGTTGAAGGATACGAGACTACTCAATCCCCATTGGGATGTAAACATCAAAATAGAAATTATGTATGTGCGTATGTTCAGAAAATGAAGTCATACATTGACATGTTGGATAAAATTGGTGCCGTTTTCCCAAGGGAGCACGTCATTGATTTAGTTTTTCTCTCGCTTCCAAAATCATATGATCAGTTCATCGACGTGATGCTAATTGATCTAACCCAAATGTTGATGGTTGTTGTAGCAGAATTGCTTAAGAACACATATAAAGAAGAGATGCTTATAGAGTCTGATTCCAAGGTTTCCATGGATATTAGAAATCATGACATTGGTCGTCCAGAAAAGATTTTTTTCATAATGGAAAGGGATAGTCCAAGATCAAATGGTTTGATCATATGGTAAAGAAAAAGGCTTATTCTGGGATCGCTCCATGTATTAACCCAAAGATTCCATTTATTTCTACTGCCAACTGAAGGGACATTGGTTGTAAAGCTACCTAAAGCACTTGAAGGATCTTAGAGATGGTAAAGTCAATTTCTATGACTCTACTTCAGGTACATCAATTATCTAACTCCATTGTTTTATAAGTTCCTATTCGTAGACTCTTAATACATGATGTGATGATCACATTTTGATGATATTGTAGGATCTAAGAGAAAGAAGGATGCTTAAGCAGAGTGAACTAAATCTGATCTTGAGAGATGGACTTTTTTCATATGGTTCGATGGTCATAATTTGGAGCTACTGTTAAGGAGTTAGGATAATATAATAGATTGTTATTACTTTTAATTGATGTCTAGAATCATAGTTTTCTGTTTATGCATTGTAAGGACACGCTCCATTTTTTCGTTTATTTTTAATAAAAATGAAGTTTTGGTTTGTCTGGTTACCTTATTTTATATTTCGTTGCAATGGAATTTATGAAAGTGTTGGTTATGTTTCTAGTATTAGCAGTATTAATTGTGGAATTGATTCTTATGATTTCTCTTGTGGTATTGTCATAATTAACTAAGTAAAAAGAAATCTCATCACCAAGTTTCATCCAATTCGAATTGCATGATACATGATAATCTTGTTCATTGGAAAATTATGACTATTTTATTGTTAACATATTTATGTGAGGTAAGTGAAGGACTAATGGATCTAGTACATATTCATATGGATTATTCAGATCCACCACAAATGAAGAATACTCTATTCATCATGATTTATGAATGCTTCAGTTATTATGTTTTTGGTCTAATACTTTGAAAAAGATTTAAAGAGTATCAGAACGAATAGAAAAATCTATTAGGAAGAAAGATAAAAGTTTCTACAATCTGAAAGGAAAGGAAAAGTACTTTAGTATCATGTTTTATGATCATCTTAGTGATTCTGGAATTATATCACAATTGATCCTTGAAGAACATCTTAGTGCCATTGTATGACTAACAAGAGGCATCGGATATTATTGGAAATAGTTCGATCAAGAGATGAGTCATACTTCATTCTAAATGAAGTTTTAGAGCCATGCTCTAGTAACTATGAATCATATCTTGAAACTCATTTATAACTAAGAAGGTTGACAACACCTCAAAATATGTGGAGTAAAAATGTTTTCTTTCTCTAGCACATATAGAATTGAAGTTGTGATGTTTTTATTAATCGAGAAACAAAAGATTAACATAGACCTATTCTATGAAGTATTTTCTTGTCGAGAATTCACATGAACTTTTGAATATTTTGTTTTAGCTCATCAAGTAATGTTCATTGAGAAAAAACTCATATGTCAAGAAGTCAGTGGGAGTCGTATTGATCTTGAGAGTTTCAAGAGTCAATTGACAATAAACCTTTTAGTTATCACTAGCACGCGACATGAGGTTGATAACCTGTCGTGTTTGATTGACACATTCTTATTTCTGTGCACTTCTAGTTGATTTGGCAATGCTTATGTGTTCTATGTTTTCATTTAACTACAAAAGCAAAGCACGTTTGTTAGTGAAAGTACATCGATCAATATGGGTGAGTTGCTAACAACATGGAAGCAATTATAGGCCCTTGTACTGCCAGAGGGCAAGAAATATAAAATAGCGAAGTTCAGTCCATGAAGGAAAGCTAAATTCGAACTTGGTTTTGTCCTAAACCTTGTCTTACGATTGAAGGTTGGAAATGATAGATTCACATGGATGGGAACATATGCACTATAAAATCTAGGTGGAAAAGGTTTTCTCTAATTCATGAAAATGATTATGAGAAAATACTTTTGCTAACAAATTTTAAAAGACGTGATAAAGATTGATATGGATATGGGCTTTGTTAATTGCATTCTCAAATTCACAATATGACAACGACATCCCTCTTCATATTTCGAATTGTGAGGAATTACATGGAACTGTTTGAAATTTCGAGAGATATATATCATTCTTTAAGGGTTTAAAACACAAATATGCTATCCAATTATCGTGTATAAACTTAAGAAGTCTAGTTGGAGACTTATCGAAGCATCGCGTAATAGAAATATGTACTTCTGTAAGAAATTTAAGAGTATTGATTTCTAGAAGTCCAGTTGATTTCTGGGTAAATGTCAAAGCTAGTGGGAGCATAATTGCTATGCTAGTATTGCATGTTGACAATACTGGTTGTAGGGAACAATGTCTCCAATTTGAAAATTGCAAAGTTTGGGAACTGTTTCGCTGTAGTAGACTGAAGGGAGAGGGCACTCATACTTCATTTGAATCTAAAGGTTTATATCGTATAGATTAATAGGACTTAGTCAAAGATATATATATATATATATATATATATATATATATATATATATATATATATATATATATATATATATATATATGAATTTCATGTTAAAATGTTTCAACATACGAAATTCGATATATGGACATATTACAGCAAGATATTGAACATATATTAAATCCTATTATAAGACATAATGAATCGACTCCCATATGCTTCGGAAATAGGATCGATCATATATGATATAATATTCACTTATTCTAATTTTTACAAATGCCTTGAGTATTGTGAGAAAAAGGATTATAATTCCATGTGACTAAAGTTATTAAACAATTGTCAAGAAAATTAAAAGGTTTTACTGAAGATTGGTTGCTTGTGGAAAGTTAGAAGTATGGTATTATTTAGGATGGACCATAGTGTGATGTTTCTGGACTGAGATGATTCTTGGTCAGAATTGTAACATCCATAAAATTGATGACAATTTAAAACTTTTTCAAGCATTCAAAAACCATTATTTATTACAAAATGTTTTCAAAATAGTTTCATATTAGAGTATCCCAGAAATCAAAAATCATAAAATACGAGGAGGTGCACGATCAAGCCTTCGCCTTCCTGCGATCATCCGAAGTACCTGAAACAAAATCCAAAACTATAAGCCTGAAGCTTAGTGAGTTCCCTCAAAATACCAACACCATACAAAGCATAAAAAAATCAAAGCATGCATATAGAGTCTGCAGTATGACTGGACCGCCCTACCGGGCCTTCAGTCTATCTGGCCCACTGTCTGGACCGTTTTCCGGGCCTTCGGCCTGACTGGTATGCCCTATCGGGCCTGCAGTTTATTCGGGCCGCCCTGGGTATGTTGGCCTATAGCACAAAGCAGGACCGCCTCAACCCAATCCCAAGCACACAATCAACACATAGATAACAAATGCAAGCATATACAAATAAGATAACAAATGCAAACATATACAAATAGTCAAACCGATCTAACAGATCACTAATCATAGCATCCTCCTATATACTAGGATACTGACCTAACATGTCACTAAACATATCATCATCCTATATACAAGGATACAGATCTAACAGATCACCAAGCATATCATCATGCGATAACTAGGACAACAATCCAAAAAGGGACGACATTGTTGCCTTCGACCTTATTAGTATAGTGAGGAAAACTCACCTCACAAGTAGTGCTAAACTGATAATCGAATTCCAACTCACAGCTCCAAACTCAACTGCCTGTAACCACCATACACCTAATTCCATTAAAATCCCAAATTACCAAAATATCCTCAGAAGTCAAACTTGGTCAACCATGGTCAAAGTCAAAGTCAACGGTCAAGGTCAATGGTCAACTTTCCTCATTATTCCATCCTCACATCGTGACTTTCCCTGGCTCACATCGTGACAGTCAACTCGTCTTGGGTCGACATAGTGAGTCAACTAAGTTCACTCATCTCAAGGTTTCAAATCAAGGCAAAGCCATGCTCACGTCCTGAGACCATACTTCTCACATCGTGAGAACTGTTCTGTGAGCATTAAGCTCTTAACCCTTTTTGATGCATGTTGGGACTTTCTAGGATAGCATATCTAGCTTAAAGGACCATAAAAATCATATCTTTTCAGTCATGCATGTCACATGCATGACTTAAACACTAGTTAGGTCAACAGATGGGTATCAACATCAAGATGCAAACTTGGAGTCCAAAACTTGAACCAAAATCCAGATCCAAGGTTTCTAACACAACAAATGACTTAATGATCCATAAAGTTGATAACTTTATGGACCTTATGCATGATAATTCAAGATCCCATGCAAAGAAGGTAACCATAACCTAGATCTAGCAAGATTAGAAGAGAAAGGTGGGATCTTTGAGACTTACAGAGGCTTATGAGCTCAGAAGTGCCACTAGAAGGAGCTTATCTTGTCCAAAGGAACCTCCACAAGAGCTTCTTCTTCTTCAAGGAAATCAACCACTATAACACACCAATACCACTAACAATGGCTCAAGGGCTCAAGAAGGCTGAATTTAGGGTTTTTTCAGTGACTTGGGAGTAAAAGAGGCTGAGGATGGACGACCCTAGCCTCCTCATTCTGTTTTATACCCGATTTTTAGGGTTTAGGATCATCAGGTATGACTCACGTTGTGAGGTATTATGCCTCACGCCGCGAGGTCCAAGAACACTGGTCAAACAGTCAAGGGTCCTACTCACGACATGACCACTATGGCTCACGTCGTGAGCCTCTTCCAATTGCCATTAAAATTAAATTAATATTTTTAAAACCTCAAAATTTGGATGTTACAAGAATTGATGGTTATATGGGAATATTGAAATGTTTCTATAATGGGAGATTCTTTTAAATCTACGTGTGAGTTAGAAACTTTAATGCAAGAGAAATATTCAAGGAATGTACCTTGAAATTGATAATTCATTATCATGGAATTGTTTCTAGTAACAAAGTTTCAGTGGAATATCCTATAATATCGAAGACTCGGTCTTTGAGACTTTGGAATCTCGATATCATAGGAGATTAATGCATGTAAAGTTGGAATTCCTCCATACCTTGGATATTGATAAAAATCTGGAATTGTGAAATGAGCATCATTGGAGTAATGACTAGTTGATCTGTTCACAAAGGAAGGACCATAAAGAGGAATAATATGCATGTTCATAACATGGCATGATTGATATTATTCAAGTGGTTAGTTGATTACTCAAAACATTATAAAATGAATAAATTCGTAATTGCTATGGTGATTAAATAATAAGGAATTATTTATATTCAAAAGTATGATACCATAGTCAATTGGTTTATTATTGTTTTTCACTGTGCATGTATTACTTCCTGAATGATTTGATTATTCAAATTCCACGATCGCTCATACTTTTGGAAGTAAGTAGTAAATTAAGACTGTCATAAATTGAATTGTAGATTGTCTATAGTAATTAGACGTTGCAATAAGATTGCTACAATGTTCATGAGTACTTAGAAAAATGGTTTATTGTTTATTATTGTCTATAGTATTTATATTCAAAAGTATGATACCATAGTCAATTGGTTTATTATTGTTTTTCACTGTGCATGTATTACTTCCTGAATGATTTGATTATTCAAATTCCACGATCGCTCATACTTTTGGAAGTAAGTAGTAAATTAAGACTGTCATAAATTGAATTGTAGATTGTCTATAGTAATTAGACGTTGCAATAAGATTGCTACAATGTTCATGAGTACTTAGAAAAATGGGTATCTCAAGTATTAAACCCACGCTTAGAGAATTACTTCATAGACTCTATCACAAGTAATTTGAGACGATAATATCTTTATTCTTCAAACTAAGATATATAAGTTGTAATTTTCAAGTCAACTATGCATTGGTACTGCGAAAACGCATCAGTAACATGATGTCATAAAATGTAGTGTCATGTATGATTTAGTGAGTAAAGGAAACAAGTATATAAGTTGAATTTTATTCATTCGTTTTGCCTTAATAGGAAATCGATGATTTTTGTCGACATATGAAGTGCTTAGCCAAGCCTGGACTAAATTCATGTTTTCAATGAGTAGTCTAAATTCAGTCATTATAAATTGGGAAATAGGGAAAAAGAATTTTGGATAATAAGATTGATTGTAATCCATGTCTTATGTCCATATGATATCTTGAAGAACGGAGGAATATTTTATCACTTATCTTAGGGCTAACGTCTGATTGGATCGGAGTTTGACAGTGACTTTGGAAAGCACTCTTTGCTATTTAGTTATACTTGCAATTGTAATTATTGACTTATCCAAGTGGGAGACTATTGGATTAATGCGTCTAAGATCATAACTAAATTGGTATAAAGCTACAAATAGAAGCCAAGTACTTTTTGGGTTGCTCTCAGAACTAGTAATTGTGTAGAATGACTTTTAGAGAGAGAGGTTGATTAGGTTGATTTAAGAAATGATTTTTAATATATGATGTGATTAATATATTAATTATAAATAACACTACTTAATTAATAATTAATCAAAAATTAGTTGGAATTAACTGGAATTTATTAAAAGTACAAGGGCTGAATTGTAATTATTCAATAGTTAAACAATAAAGGCAATTATAGATTGTTTCTAGGGTTGGATGATTTCTTAAAGCCTTTTAGGTTTCTGGAATATTCCTTATTACTGATAGGGATATGGATTTGAATAGATTAAAGTATTATTATTTTATAATTCAAATAATAGTTTCTCACTACCTAGTTATAAATATGACCCCTTGGCTCATTATTTTCATGGTCCTCACTACCTAGAAGGATGAAGAATGAAATTACCTTCTCCGCTCCTCTCTCCATAAGTCTTCTTGTTACTAGGTGTAACACCCGATTTCTGGTCATTTCTTAATTCAGGGTTGAGTCCAAAAGTCGATTGTGTTAAGGTTTTGGGCCTGAAGGAGGTAAAATTTGGAGCTTCTAGGAAGTAATAATGATGGTTGTGAGATCTGACCCTTGAATTATGTTTTTGGCCGAAGGGTAGAAAAGGAAATGTCATAGATTGGGTTTATTGCATGAATTACATATTTTTGTTTGAGAAGTTTTTAGTCCAAAATAATTAGATAGGATTATGGAGCTCTTCAATACATTTTTATGCATATATAGAACACCAAAATTAGAGTTAAGAAGAATAAGTTATACCAGGTTGAATCTTGAGTTGGATATAAAATGTGGTAGTATGCTGGGTGTACTCAAGGTACGATGGGCGTACTAGCTGCCAGAAAAACGTGCCTTTAAGGGCGTATGTTGGGCGTACACGAACAAAATACAAACCCTAAATTCGGGGCTTTGATCCCTATTTAAGGGCCTTAACTCCTCTAAACCTCTTCCATGCTCATCCGTTATCTCTCCAAACGTCCTTCTTGAAACCCTAACCCTAGTTTGAGCCTTCTGAGCCAAAGAGTGTGTTTTGGGTGCCTTTGAAGGAAGAAGTGTAGAGAATTGTTATCGAGATTTACGAAAGCAAAATATGATTTGAGTAATTGAAAAGTTAGAACACGAAGAGTAAATATTGATCAGATCTTATATTGATGAAGACTGATTACAGAATAAGCAGAAAGGATATTTTTGTTTCTAAAAGTTATCCTCTACTTCTATCCTCAGTCCCTATTTATAGGGAACATGAGTGTACAAAAAATATACTAAGTCTAAACATTACACTTCTCACAAATATGACTTAGTAAAATAACATAAAGATGCGAAACTATACAAACACAATATTCGACTTTTACAATTTTACTTCTACAATCTCCCCCTTTGTAAACAGTCGAAGCTATTCAGTCCATAAGCTTTTGAACAACAGAGTGAATTGTCTTTCGTACTTCTCCATACCAGGAAATCACCTTCTTGAGATCCTTCTTGTCTCCTTCATTGTTCTTCTTGCAATTGTTCATACGAACAATAAAGTGCGTATATTGCGAAGAAGTATATCTTTCCGCCTCTGAAACTTTAAACCACTACTAGAAAAACAGCCTTTTACGACGCTCATTGCGCGTCGTAAAAGGCTCAGACGACGCACAAATGCGCGTCAAGGAAGGCCCTGTGATAAAGAGAGACGACGCGCTTTTGCGCGTCGTCTATAGACGACGCGCATTTACGACGCTCATTTACGACGCACAATTACGACGCGCGTTTACGACACGCAATGCGTATCAAGGAAGGCCCTGTCATAAAGGAAGACGACACGCATTTGCGTGTCGTAATCTTACGACGCGCGTGTTAATGACACGCAATGCGTATGAAGAAAGCCCCTGTCAAGAAAGGCCATGTCATAAATGAAGATGACACACATTTTTGCGTATCGTAATTTTAAATGTTTAAAAAAAATTATTATTTATAGATTTACTTATTTTAAAATTAAATTTATATTTAATGTTTCATAATAGATAATAAAATATCATATACAAAAAATAGAATCCATTGCATAAATTTAATGTCATACAATTCTATTTCTTACAATATATAAATTTGCATCTAATCTACTATGTACATCAAATTCCAACTAAGTAAAGTTGCATCTTGCCTTTCATAATTCTTTAAGACTAATGCTCCAAACAGCTGATTATATGGATAAGCAGTTGTACATTGGCCTATCTCACTCAATAATGACTTAGCCAAATTCAACTCACTTTCCAAGAGCTTTCTCATGTACAACAAGGCTAGGCCAGTTCCAGTTCCTTCCAACCCTACAAAAAGTATCACATCCAACTAGGAAGTAAATATAAGCATATTTTGTAGGGGTAAAATGGTAATTTGTGTAATTTTATAACCAAACACAAATTACCAGGCAAATACATAAGAACAGGAGAATCTTTTAGAGGCTTGTTACAGGCAACAGGGCAAAACCATGCTGAGATCAAGTTTGGAGATGATATCATCAAATGAAGGCCTATTGTGAATGTCAGCATCCTAACATCTTTGTACCAGAGATAGTAATCTTGGTGGTGCACCTGATTCAGTCCCTGCAAGACCAGGTCTTAACCCTTTAGACACAACAACTGCTGTCAATTGTTTGTTAGTGTAGTTCATTGCATCAGACAGATTTGTGGAGTTTAACAAGTGAGAACAATATATATATATATATATAATGTATGTATGTATGTGTGTGTATATATATATATATATATATATATATATATATATATATATATATATATATATATTGTTAACAAAGTTATTGATCATTACAACTAGTGAAAATGAAAAAGTCATGTAACTTACATCATCCTCATTAGCAGAGAAACTCCTTTGATGAGTTAACCTAGGAATTGTGTTTATTTGAAGAAACAAGTATTAGTTTTGTGAGCCTTTGAATTCTACTCATTAAAGTTGTTTTATTTTTTCAATAAACACAAATCATAAATAATAATAAAAATAAAACAATACCTTCTATTTAACTTATTTTAATACAAGGGTATTTTGGTCTTCTATAAAAAATAAAAATAAAAACTTCACCTTCCCATCTGAATTGTGAAATTCATCAATTGTGAAGGATTCTAAATTAGATTTTGTCCATTTGCAACCAACCGTATCATGGAATGGAATCATGCATTCCAATTGTATGGGTTATATTGGAATCCGGGAAGTGAAAAAGGAATTGTCATTGAACTCACAGATTTAGGATCAAAATTTTTCCATCTTCTGCTAACAAAGTAGCCTCCTGTGATGATGTATAGACTAAAGATATACTCCCATTGGTAAACAAAAGAGATAGAAACATGTTTGTATAATAAAAATGACAAATTTGACCTCTCTCCCTTGTGATCCACAACTTGCAAGTTTTAAGACACCATCATGGAACTTCTTGGCCTTTTGGGTTACTTGTGTAGTGTACATCACATTCCACTCTAATTGAAAAAGACAATGATAAATCATAAAGATGCAATAGACATAACAGAACAACTATTCTTCATAGCTTATATTACTATTTGAATAAGTCAATAACCTTTGAAGAGGTTATTACAATTGGAAATTTGGAATGTATAACTTATTTTTCTTTTTGCCTCAACCAGTTATTGTTTATTTTATAGGTTAACCATTGTGGATGTTTTAAGTAACAAAAATGTGCCATGCAGAAGTCAAATAATGTATAGACTGACCTTTCAAATATGTCTTTGTGAAAGACATGTTTGTTTCATGTTTCTTGAACTCTGAATTTACATAACAAATTAACAATAATATAAGATAGATAACAATCACCAAAAAATTCAACAAAAGGAATATATGAACAAACCAGCAAGATGCTCATTGTGATTCTTGGAAGGCATTATATTCTGTTTATAGCAATTTCTTCCATCAACATTTGTATCTTTGAGAGGTTTATGGTCTCTGAGTTCTATAATGCCAACTATATGACCATCGAATTTCATTGACTCGCCAGCTGTAATCGTTTCCTCCTTTTTAAGGAATTTGCTGTCTAATTGTGTCCTTGTTTCATCATACAGAATCGCCTGAAGGAAAAAAAAAACTATGAAAATGTGTAATTTTGTTTGGTGGGTATATCAAAATGTGTTGAAATTTAACCTGCCTCCCCGGCAAACCATAAATTAAAACTTTTAAGATTCCATCGTGATATTTCTTGGCTTTTTGTGTTAATTGAGTAGTGTATAAGACCTGCCATTCTAATAGGAAAAAAGAAAATGGAATCAGCAATGTGAAAACAATATGCAACTATTTCAGAAAAAAGTCTAACAATTAAAAATATATAAAAATGATTAATAATATGAAACAAATCTTTCCACTTAAGTATTGATACCCAATATAAAGCCTAACATCAGAAATTCCTATGTAGTTTGTAAGAGAAATTGTTCATTTAGAAAACAAATCTGTTGAATCATCTTTAGATGTGTCTGGATAACTGGGTGGAGAACAATACTTCTTGACTTCACGTTTCTTGAACTCTGATATCATGAACGTTAGCATAAATGCAATGGCACTTAACATTGTTACATTACATGATTCTGAATGTAATATAACTAACCTCTGATAATTTTCTGTGATGGACTCAGATTGATTGATGATGTTTTACCAATTCGTGAGCTAACCTTGCTGGTTTCTAAATGAGAAGATAGAAACACGAAAACGTGTGATATTTAGTTATATACCAACTAAACATCATAAAAACAAGTGGAGTTATTATTTAACTTACTACTGTTGGACATGTGAGCCTTAACAGCATCATCAAGCTTCACAATTTTGCTATCCAAAAGTTTATCACAGTCGTCATATAGCTTAACCTGTTAGAAGATTGATAAAAATGAAAAAGTGGCAATGCTCTTTAGATATGAGGTAATTGATTAGTTATTAATATCACCCATAGCAATCACTGTACTCTTTTTCTTGTAAGTGTTCCATTTTTTTTGATATTTTTATCTACTTCTGTTATGCTTTCTACTTGATTAGTTTATGTGATTTGCTTAAGGTTGTTTGAAAGCTTAAAGAACTACATCTCCAAATCTCTCATTAAAACCATAGACCATTTGGGGTCTGTCATGTATAAACTCAACAACTTTCTAGATCACAATGTCCATGAAGCTTCCAGACTAAACCTTCGAGTCTTATGCATTGAACAGGTGATCTTTTTATAAAAATATATATTTTTGATAGTTATAAACTTGTATTTTTTATATATTGTCTTGGAAATTATTGCTTGCAGAGGTTACAAACATGTCAAGCATATGCTAATAAAGTTGGATTATATCAATACTTAGAGACTCCACAAACACCCAAGTGTCCTAAGAAGTTATTTTTTTAAAAATTTCTCATGAATCTTATTGGGATTTTTTTTTTTAAATTATTGCTACAGAGGGTTGTGTTTTTGAAGGAAAGGATGAGTCGTTTGGTGTAAGGTAACACACACATATATATATATATATATATATATATATATATATATATATATATATATATATATATATATATATATATATATATATATATATATATATATATATATAAGTAAATCATATGTAGGCATTGTCGTTATAAGAAGTTACCTTTATAACAACAGAAAGGGGCATTATCGACAATTCCCACCGGTTGACTTTTCATTTAGGAAGGCTGCATCGAACAAAAGAATATGTTAGCAGACAAAGACTTCTTTCCACTTTCCAGTTTGACAATATTTTTTTTTAAAAACAATTCTTTTATTTACTAATTAAATTTACCCGAAAAACCAGAAAAACGATCAAGATCAATTTCACCAAATCGATTCCGGATTAAGAGATCAGAGTCTGCATCTTGTGCTCATCGATCCATGAGTCCAAACATATCAAGAAGATCTTGTTCATCATCAAGCGTATCAAGAAATTATATATCCAAACAACATTTGGTAGACTCAATTGAATTTATGAAACATCAATTTCATCAATTGAGGACGAATTACAAGATGTGATGCAGAACAGTGCGATTGGAAAAGAAAAAAGTCAAAATAAGTCAAAATTAGACTAAAAAACAAGGCGTGTGTTTCTGAAATTGGATATCCAAACAACATCTGGTAGACTCAATTGAATGTATGGAACATCAATTTCATCAATTAAGGAAGAATTGCAAGATGCGATGCAGACCAGGTGGGACTGGAAAAGAAAAAAAGTGAAAATTAGACTAAAAATTCAAGGCATACGTTTCTGAAGAACGCACTGCCTCTGCAAATGTATGAATAAAACAATAAAATTTTATAACTGAAATAGAAATTGTGAAAGATTATGAGCAAACCCGCAAGACAACGTACCTAGGATTCGATCTAGTAATTGGCTCCAAAAACAAATTTTGGAGAGACGAATGTGAAACTGAAAGCAAAAGGTGAAAAACTAATCGATCTTAAGAAATTATGGTTACTAACAGAGGGTCTGTGTTGGCTTTGACAATTGACCTAATTGACTGCACTTGTGAGGCGATTGACATCGCCATTTTTGCTCTTTTGAAGACGCTTAAACAGAGATGGTTGGATTCCTAAACTGGTTGTTGTATTGTACCAATGTCCTGGATATGATAAACCCTAAACCCCATAGTAGAGTGGTTGTTGGTGGCAAGTGCCAAGGAGGGGTTACCGACTTCAAATGAGATGGCGCGGGTGTATAAGCCCTTTAGGGTTTATGTTTTCCTGTGTGTACCAAATATTTTGCAAGAAAGGCAAGGTGAGTGACCAAAATCCTCAAACTCTATGCACACAGCAGGTTCATTTGACCAGCGTATTAGCGACCGAAAACAACGGGGAGGAGGAAGAGGATGGGACAAGGGAAAGCAATCAGAGTAGGGACAAAGGAGAGAAAAATGACACATGAAAGAAATAGGTGAAGGTAATGATTGATTGTTATTACGATTTAAGTGAGATATTCGAAGCCATGGGAGATCTCTATGAAATTGCAGGTTGGGTTTTAGGTTAGAGAGAGAGAGAGAGGAAGGCGAAGACCCTAGGCTTCTTTCTTGCTAATCGGAAGCGGAGGGGGTTTTAATTTTTCACAAAGAATAGGCGGCCATTTTTGGGGATTTCATTTCCCGCTTAAAACGCGTGTTTCATTAAAAAAAATATAAAGCGACACACTTAGATGACACACGTTTTATGATAGGCATCCTCCGTATTTCTTTTTTTTTTTTTAATTTTCAGACACTAATTTCAGGGCGCGCACAAATGCGTGTCCTCTACGCTTCAAATTTTTGAAGAGATGACATTATTTTTAGAACGTACGCTTTTGCGTATCGTAAATCACTGTGTGTCATTGTTTGCGCGTCATTAAAGGGCTATTTTCTAGTAGTGAACAAGAATTTCTTGGGCTTCCCCTTCGTATCTCTTCCTGAAAACACCATGCCGAAAGGTTTTAGGCATACTTCCCCAACAATATATTTTGATAATGCTGACTGGGATAAAGTTTCTTCCCAAGGAACGTTCACTTCTCTTCCCAACACATTCGCCAATTCTTCATCAGTAAGAGCCAAACAATCGAAGTAATTGTCGATGTATGTCTTAACATGTGCGAAGCCTATCTTGAACACTTCAGTCTCAGAGCCTTTGAGCTTATTCTCTTCCATATGCTTTAAAATCAGGGCCAGTTGAATCAAATCATTGCAGTTCATTAGTGGAAAGTCAGCTACAGTGAAGTCATACTGCTTGTTGTCTCCTCGAATAACAAAGTAACGGAAAATTTGAAGCATGTCTTCAAACATCGCATCTTTCTTGATTCTTAGTACCTTTTTGATCTTCATTAAAGACCAAACTTCATCCTGATTCTTCCCCATTACAACATGAAATCTGATTTTCATGTGTATATAATCATCAGGATTATCAAACTTCTCGCTAATCTTGTACTGAGCAGTAATGAAGAGCATTTCGTTGATTGGAAAATCTAGCTAACAATTGTCTGAATTTGCAATATCATAACTTCGTTTTGGCTTCTTCTCGAATTCATACATTTCCCTCCCCACAACTTTTGACTCTATGGTTTCGTAAGAATACAGCTTCGCAGGATCTCCTTTTTTCATCGTGGGAGGATCACTTGCCCTTTGCCTCGTGATGCTTTGTACTTGTCTCATTCTCTCCAATTCAGCCTCTGCCTCAACTTTCTTCTTCTCCTTTGATTTTTCATACAATATCCCTTTTCCTTTTCCCACAACATCTGTTTGAGGTTTTGAACTCGAACCTCCTTCTTTTCCCCAATTGAAATTCCTTTGGCAATCGGTCTTGTGGTTATTGTAGTTGAGGAAATAGGCTTAGTAATTATTGGAAGAGTAGATTTAAGCTGGGTAGATATAAATTTTCCCACTGTCTTCGCATCCTCCTCTTTACTTGAATTCTTCTCTCCCCCTTGCACCCCTGTGAAAGCAGGTGGGGCACTCTTCGGTATTAAAGAGGTGAAATTTGCGATTGGTGCAAGCGCTTTCTGAATTGCTTGTTCCAAAGTATTAACCTTTAGAGACAAGAACTCAGGAGTGAGAATTTGAGAAGACGAAGATTGCGAAACCACGGTTTTCAGTTCAGTCACCAACTTGATCAATTGATCAAACTTCTCCTAGGTTTCTTTTTGATTAGCTTCAAGGATAGGGACAACACCAACCTTGTGTACCTCTGTAGCAACCACATCAATCTTCTTTTGAATTTCGACATGTTGAAAAGTAATATCCCTGAGCTCCTTCGCAAGTTCGGTTTTCAACTCTTCAAGCTTAAAGTTGACATCCTCCCGAACTTTCTTCACATCCTGTACAAAGAGAACATGACGTTCTTTTGCAACAGTTTTCAAATCCTGGACCACCGAAGAAAAATTACTCCCTCGAGCTTTAATGCGAAGCTCATTATTTTTATCAGACTGATCAACCTTGTCCATTATACGCTTCTTAGCACCCTTAAGCATTATATCAACCTCCATTGCTGAGATAGAAGACATCCTGCCAGAATCAGCTTGCGACTGAATAATGGCATTCGATTTATGATTCAGGATTTTAAATTGCTTTCCTGTCATAAGCATATGATCAAGAATATCCTCCTCCTCTGAATCAAAATGAATGTCTTCAAGTACTCCTCCAAGGGCTCCTCCTTCAGTTTCATTATCAAATAAAGGTTGAGGAGTTTCTGGTGATTGTGAGGGAAAAAGGGTTGTAAATGGGTTTTGAAGTGGATGATCAAAAATTAATGAGGTTGTGGATAGTGTTGTAGATGGAAATGAAACAAGTGGTAAAGAAATGGGTAAGGTGATTGGTAAAGTGGTTTCAACACTCGTGATAGGTGCCCCCGTATCATATACGTTGACAACCGTATCAGAAATAGGTACCTCCTCAGAAACTGATTTGGTAGTTACTATTTCGAGTGGTTCTATGAGTGGTGTTGTGGTAGATATTTGCGAAGTAGGGGTAATGGAAATGATTGGTAAGGAAATATTTACCGTAGAAGACACCGGTGGAGTTTCTGGAACTATCTCTTCATCAGATGATTCATTGCGAATAATAAGCTTTCGCTTTTTCAACAGTGTTTGTTGCATCTATTTCGCAACATCTTGAGCACGTTGTCTCTTAGATCCTGGAGAGACCGGAGCTGGAATATTGCGAACGGTAACTCCTTTACTGCTCACCTCAATATTGCGAATCTTTTTCAATACCCCAGACTTGGAAGGTATTGTTTCTTTCTTCGATTGAGATGAAGTTTCTTCAATATGAACATCTTCATCCTGAGCCTGTTGCGAAGATGGACCTTTCGCATCCTTCTTTGTGGGCTTCTTCTTCTTTGATGGTGCAGCAACATCTAATAACACTCCAGTAGGCACCGATTGATTGATTGTTTTCAAATATCTCACCAAGACCTTGTGAGTTTGAGAGACCTTGCGAAGCATCGCATCTAGAATGCGAGCAACATGAGTAAAAATTTCCTTATCATCTTCCACTACCTTCGGAAATTGATATAGAGAAAATTCAGCAACTTCAACATCCTCCGTGACTGGAATCCCTTCTTTTTCATATACCTTCTCCAGAATTAAGCTCCAATACATCGCACACGAAATCCCTTTTTCAGAATTTGTGTTTTCGAGACTCTTAACAAATTCCTTCCATAATTGGGTTGCATAGACGACGTTGATATCATAGTACAAGCCCATAACCATGTCATATACTTCCATTCGTCCCCTATCCAAACCAACTGTGCGTCCTGTTAGGCATCTGAGAAAAATACCAAACAAGAAATTCCATATGCACGGCAACCCAGACTTTCGAAAGTCACTTATCTTCTCAAGCTCTGGTTAATGGCCCATCTCATTGAACATGTGAATGATTTGAGGGTTAACAGGTTTGAAAAATGGAGGATTGTTCGGAATCTGCAAGAATTCAACAAACATCTTCTTGGAAAGTTTTACCCGTTTGTTGTTTATCAAGTTGAAGGTTATCACATCAGTAGTATGGTTGTATGATGCCATTGAAGCTGCCAAGGATAACCATGTCATCGGAACGGAGAAGGAACTAAACATGGCAATGGACAAGGGTGATTGTTTTAGGGCAACGATGAGCATCTTCAATCCTTCGGGATAAGAAGAGACATTCAGATCAACTTGATAATTGGTGCTTTGGATTTTCATCAGGGACTGAGAAAGAACTTCATCAGTGTTGGATTGAGTGGCAGCCATTGTTAGGGTTTGAAAGAGATGAAGTTGAACAAGTGTGAAGCTTTTTAGGTTTGTGAGAGTTCTGTTTGCGTAACCGTATACAATGATCTTGATCTCCCTTTTATAGTTTCCCTAATTTGATTTGAAATTAAAGCGGGATACATTTAATGTTATCCGATGTGGCACCTTGAAAATCGGATCATGACTACAAAAGATAACCATGCTTCTAAAAGTAACTGTCACATCTCCTTGAAAACCGGATAGAATACCAACCATCTTGAGTACACAGCCTGTGAAGTTTCCCGTTATAGAATCTGAACCGTTAAAACCCTTCGCATGGAGGCAAGGCTCTTTCACTTTTGGGATGTAAAGTGAAGTCATATGCCAGATTTGCGAAATCATCAGCCTGAGTTGGTTTTACTCAGAACCTCAAGGATTTTGTGTGTGCATTGTGTCAACAGAATAAGATGAGAAACAAAAAAAAAATTGGAATTCTGTGATGTCAAAAATTCAATTTGACATGAATGCAGTTAAACCCCAGGCAAAGGTTGCTTCGTTAATCATCAAGAGAGATAATCAATAGCTTGTGTAGTTTCCCGTGAATTACAATCGAATACTTTTAGATAAGAATCGAAGGGCTTCTTTTAAAAGATATTTTGGGTTGGTTTCAAATTTCATTACATATCAGCCTTAACATAAGGTGAGAAATTGTAAATGAAATTACTTGTATGACCAGTGTAGTCAGTGACAACTTGGATTTTGAAAATATTTATCATGACTAGAATTTGCGAATAAAACTCACACAGAAATTATATTCATAAAAAAAATTTGAACTGAATCTTGTTGGGTAACAAACATCGTGGGTTGCAAATGTTTGATCAAGACCACACATGCAAATTGAATATGATTTGGAGTTTCGAAATTTTGGTACTGAAACAAAAGTTTCGTTAAAATCTGGAACGATGTTCCCCGTCAATTCCTTAAGGTTTATGATTTTTGGGTTTCACTTCCATCACGGTCTCATGATGTTAGATCATAAACACAGACTTGTGATTTGTCTAGGTTTTGATCAAAGACCTCAAGGACAAATCTCTTCAAAAATTTTGATTTAAAGAATTGGTTGGTATAAAAAGATTGGTTAAGAATCGAAGTGTACCTCTGTTATAATGGACAAAACAGAAAACTCTTAACTCATATGAGAAGAGTAAGGTAGCTCTTTTGACTTATGCGAATATAAGCCTTTTTGGGAAGAAATTTTCATGTGATAATTTCATTAAGGCTTTCTTTTCTCACACATAGAGTCTTGTTGAGGCTTTTGGTCTACATACAACAGAATGCTTCTAGGGACATCCTAACTAGTTTTTTAAAAAAACCGATACCTTCCCGTAGAAGCACATAAGCATGACCTCTTCGCATTAAGCCCTGTACTTAGTTGTTATGATCGCAAATGCGAAAAGATGTGGATGCGAAGCCATGTGAAGCCTCTGGATGAACATTAACATCTGAACAAGTTTGACTCATAACTGCTGAACGAGACTTTCATGCTTGAGTTTTTGGAATTGAATTCGCATCAATCATCCCCAAACCTGCTAAAATTCTAACAAATGATTTTTCATCAAGAGGTTTTGTAAAAATATCAGCAAGTTGTTCATTTGTTTTAACAAAATGAATTTCAATATTCCCATTTTCCACATGATCTTTGATAAAATGATATCGAAGAGCAATGTGTTTTGTTTTTGAATGTTGTACTGGATTATGACAAATGCGAATTGCACTTTGCGAATCACAATACAAGGGAATATTTTTCATGTTTATTGCATAGTCACGAAGTTGACTCTGAATCCAAATAATTTACGATGTGCAAGCAGCCGCAGCAATGTATTCAGCCTCATCGGTTGATATAGCCACACATGTTTGTTTCTTCGATTGCCAACTCACCAACTTCCCATCCAATAGTTGACATCCACCACTCGTACTTTTCCTATCCAAAGTACATCCTCCTAGATCAGAATCTGAAAAAGCTTGAATGAAAAACCCTGTTTTCGAAGGATACCAAAGTCCTAATGAAACTGTTCCCTTAAGATAACGAAAAATATTTTTCACTGCAGTCAAATGAGGTTCTCTGGGATTAGCTTGATATCTAGCACAATTGCAAACCGAAAACATAATATCAGGTCTACTTGCAGTTAAGTACAATAAAGACCCTATCATGCTTCGATAAAGTGTTAAATCAACAGCAGGAGTATCTAACGAAGGAGTTAGTCTTGTTCCAACTGCCATTGGTACTCTTAGTTTTGTGCTATTAGTCATTCCAAACTTTTCAAGCAAGTTCTTCGTATATTTTTCTTGATTGATTAAGATTCCATCCTTGTTCTGTCTTATATTCAAACCAAGAAAATTATTAATTTTTCCCATCATGCTCATTTCAAACTGACTTTTCATTGGATTTTCAAATTCAATTGACAATGCTGGGTCAGTTGAGCCAAAAATAATATCATCAACATAAATTTGAACAAGCATTAGATGATTCCCAACTTTCTTGCGAAATAATGTGGGGTCTACTGATCCTTGTTTAAATTTAGATTGTTTCAAGAAATTTGTAAGTGTTGCGTACCAGGCTCTTGGTGCTTGTTTTAATCCATATACAGCCTTATCTAGGATGTAAACATGATCAGGATGTTCATCATTTATAAACCCTGGTGGTTGTTCAACATACACAGTTTCTTCAAGTTCTCCACTTAAGAATGCACACTTAACATCCATTTGATAAACATCAAAGTCTTTGTGAGCTGCATAAACTAAAAATATGCGAACTGCTTCAAGTCTTGTAACAGGAGCAAATGTTTCTTCATAGTCTATTCCTTCTTGTTGCGAATAATCTTTAACCACTAGTCTAGCTTTATTGCGAATAATATTTCCATCTTTGTCGGTTTTATTTTTAAAAATCCATTTTAATCCGACAATTGAAACATCAGAAGGTTTAGAAATTAATCTCCAAACCTTGTTTCGTTCAAATTCAGCCAGTTCAGATTGCATAGCAACAACCCAATCTGAGTGTTCCATAGCATCCTTTACTGTCTTTGGCTCTATTTTTGAAATAAAGACATTAAACATACATAGTTCTTGGTTTGCATTCAGTACCTCATTTTTCGCACGAATTTGAGCTCTTGTCAACACAACATCTTGTGGATTACCAATTACCTGATCTTTTGGATGATTTCTTGTCCATTTCTCAAGTGGTGGAAAATTAGGATCAAATTCCAATGGTGCATCTTCATACATATCTTCATTTTCAGATCCTGCAACAGAAAAATTATCATTTAGTTCATGAAACTCATCATTTTCATCAAGATTAATTGTCTCTGTTTCATCATGCTCCCCCTCAACATGATATTCATCTTGATGCTCCCCCTCAAAATGATGTTCCTGCTGATTTTGCGAATGCTCCCCCTCAACTTGATGATTCATATTTTCATTCTCCCCCTCGAAAGTTGGCTGACAATCTTCATTGTTAATCGTATGCTCCCCTTCTATACGAGCATCAGACATACTTTTGCAAGATATTGACCTTGTAGTAATTGTTGAATCATCAGTATGTTTTGAGGATTCTGATGTTTGATTATCAGGAGCATTATTTTCCGCTTCAAATGCCCTGTCAGGTATTCCGAAAATTAAGTCATAATCAAAATCATTTATTTCAGAATTATCAATTTGTGTATCTGAATTAACAAGAATAGATTTATTTTCAAATTTACTATCTGTTTGTTTAAGATAGTAATCATCAAATGTTAAATTGAAAGTTTCTTCAACTTTTCTGGTTCTTTTTTTGAGTACTCTGTATGCAACTGAATTGTGCGAATAGCCTAAGAATATGCCTTCATCAACTTTAGCTTGGAACTTGGATAAATTTGATGGGTTTTAGCCATAAGAACTTTCCTATGTGCGCATGCAAAACCCTAATGCTTGGATCTAGGCTTTCTAATAAACATGCTTTGAATCCAAGTCTTCTAATGACTAATTAGGTTAAATAACAAAATTGAAACAAATCTAGAATCATACCTTTGAGTTCCTTGTTGATCTTGAGGTCTTGGAGCTTCTAGAGTCACAAATGTCACTCCTCTAATGGCTTACAAACACCAATAGCAAGGAAGATGATTTAGGAGAGAGGAGAGAGGAGGAAATCGGCCAGGGTTCTCTTGCTTTAGGAGAGGTGCCGAATTCCCTATGCCATGGGGTCTATTTATACTTGTAGACTCTTTAAGGGTTACAACCTAAACCCTAATTGGATAATCTTCTCTTAAGGCTATCCAAATCCTTTCCATAGATAAGCCTTGGACGAATTAGCTATCCTTTTAGCTTCTAGAATTCGTTCCTAGCATATCCATAAGGATTTACAGTCTAAAGCTTAACTATCAAACAATTGACAGTTTATACCCCTTTATTTAATTAATCTCTTTAAGTCACCAAATTAATTCTAATTAATTCTATGACTTATATTAATCAAATATATTATTCATTATATTATTCTCATAATATATTAATAATATTTACTCTCTCGTAATAAATCATCCTATCAAGTTGCTATGGTGAAGGCAACCCAAAAGGACCATGCACAACCGGGTCAAATACTAGCCTAATATAGTTGCAGCCTTAGACACTATTCCAACAGTCTCCCACTTGGACAAGTCTAGTAACTATATTCACAAGTACAATTCGGTTTGCAATCGTAGCTCTCAAAGACGCTGTCAACTCTGATCTAATCAATCTTGTCCTTTAGATAAGGGAGCGTACGGTCCTCTGTTAAATATCATGCTGACAATCCTATGGAATGGTTAGTCAAGCATTTAGGTTTCTCGATCTCTGATTTATTTGACATAGAACTTAATCGAACACATCAATTCAGTTCTGACCGGGCCCGGCACATAAGTCAAATCAAATCATCGAGCGGCCGAGATATCGCTTTTACCTTCTTAGATAAAAGTTACAGATAAACTTCGACTTATATGCATTTACTTATTCACTAACCAACTATACACAACAATACGTTTTATAACACCGAGTTACTGATGCGTTTTCGTATTATCAATTTACAATCAATTAACAAATAACAAATCATATATCTAGGTTTTAAGACCATATGATATTATCGTCTTGTGATCACCTTTTACATCGTATTCCATAAGGTGATTCCAGCAAGCGCGGGTTTATTCCAATGCTCAAAACTAGTTCATAAGCACTCATGAACGTTGCAGCAATCCTTTGCTATGTCTAACACCATTTAGACATTCTACACACCAATTCATGACAATCTTCATTCATATCTACTCCCAACATATGAACGATTGTGGACCATTTGAACAATTTCTATTATTCTTAATAATCTTAATTATTCTGGAAGTCAAAACATGCAAAGTGAAACAATAGCTAAACAATTAACATAAGATAGTAACATTACTCATAAATAAAACTCCTTTATTTAATCATCAAATGTCAATTACATTTATCTATTACACGTTTCTAATACTATCTAATCTATGCTAATATCATCCTTCAGCCCAATACTCCCAGCATGCTGTAAGTGCTTAACCCTACTCAGTCCCTTCGTAAGTGGATCTGCTAGGTTATCTTCTGATGATATCCTCTTTACTACGAGTTGTCCTTCTTCTACATGATGTCTAATGAAGTGATACTTTCTGTCGATATGTCTTGATCTACCATGATCCCTCGATTCCTTGGTCAAGGCAACCGCGCCTTCGTTATCACAGAAAATCTCCATTGGCTCCTTTATGGCAGGTACAACTCCAAGATCACCGATGAAGTTCTTTAGTCATATTGCCTCCTTCGACGCTTCGCTCGCTGCAATGTACTCTGATTCGCACATTGAATCAGCTATGGTTTCCTGCTTGGAACTCTTCCATGTCACTGCTCCTCCATTTAGGGTAAAGACCCAGCCCGACTGCGAACAGTAGTTGTCCCTGTCAGTCTGAAAGTTGACGTCACTATACCCTCGCACCTTCAAGTTATCACTCCCTCCGAGAACAAAGAACCATTCCTTCGTCCTCCGAAGGTACTTAAGGATGTTTTTCACCGCAATCCAATGTGCTTTGCCAGGATTCCCTTGATATCTGCTAACCATGCTCAAAGCGAAGGCTACATCAGGGCGAGTACAAGTCATAGCGTACATGATTGAGCCAACTGCGGAAGCGTATGGTACTCGGCTCATTTCTGCTATCTCAGCTTCGGTACTCGGACTTTGAGTCTTACTCAATTTGGCATTACTTTGTATCGGTAGTTCTCCCTTCTTTGAGTTTTCCATACTAAAACGTTTTAGTACCTTCTCTAAGTAAGTATTCTGACTAAGTCCAATTAGTCTCTTACTTCTTTCTCTTACTATCCTTATTCCCAAAATGTAAGAAGCCTCTCCGAGGTCCTTCATAGCGAAGCACTTCCCGAGCCAGGACTTAACCTCCTGCAGAGTCGGGATGTCGTTTCCTATGAGTAATATGTCATCGACATATAGAACGAGGAAGCTTACTATACTCCCACTGGCTTTGACATATACACAAGATTCGTCTTCGCTTCGTACAAAACCAAACTCTTTGACTTTCTCATCGAAGCAAAGATTCCATCTGCAAGACGCTTGCTTAAGTCCATAAATGGACTTCTCAAGCTTACACACTCTATTCGGATGCTTCGGATCCACAAACCCCTCTGGCTGAGCCATGTAAACATCCTCAGCCAACTTTCCATTAAGGAAGGCGGTCTTGACATCCATTTGCCAAATTTCATAATCATGAAATGCGGCAATTGCTAGCATCACTCTAATAGATTTAATCTTCGCAACTGGTGAGAAGGTATCATCATAGTCAACTCCGGGAGTTTGAGTAAAGCCCTTCGCAACCAATCGTGCTTTATATGTGTGTACGTTTCCATCCACGTCGGTCTTCTTCTTGAAGATCCATTTGCACCCAACGGTCTTACGTCCGGGCACGTAATCAATCAAATTCCAAACTTGGTTATCATACATGGATTGGATCTCGCTATCCATTGCCTCTTTCCACTTTGCAGACTCCGGGCCTGCCATGGCTTCCTTATAGCTATTAGGTTCATCAAGGTTTACTAGTGTACCATCACTAATATACGTGTCCCCTTCGGTAGTAATATGAAAGCCATAAAACTGGGGATGAACTCTAACTCTGTCGGAACGTCTAAGAGGTAAGGATTCGTCAATCGGTTCAACCGGAGTTTCCTCCTTGGGTTGAATGCCAGCGGTAGAGGTTCCTTCATCTATCGACTCTTGAATCTCTTCAAGTTCGATTTGCCTCCCACTATCTCCTTGGCTCATGAGTTCTCGCTCTCGGAAAACTCCTCTCCTCGCAATGAAGACAACATTGTCCTTCGGTCTATAGAAGAGATATCCAAAGGATGTCTGCGGGTAGCCGATGAAAATACATCGCTCACTTCGAGGTTCAAGCTTGTCGTGAGTATCTCGTCTTACGAAAGCCTCGCAACCCCAAACCTTGATATGTGCCAACGAGGGAGCTTTCCCTGTCCACATCTCGTGAGGTGTTTTGGCAACCTTCTTAGTAGGGACTCAGTTAAGGATATGGGCGGCAGTCTCTAAGGCATACCCCCAAAAAGAGATAGGTAGTGAAGCACGACTCATCATAGAGCGAACCATATCCAATAAGGTTCGATTACGCCTTTCTGCCACACCATTAACTGCGGTGTCCTAGGTGGCGTCAATTGTGAAACTATTCCACACTCCTTGAGATAATCGTGGAATTCAAGACTTAGGTACTCTCCTCCTCGATCGGATCGAAGCATCTTGATTTTCCTGCCCAATTGATTCTCCATTTCATTCTTGAACTCTTTGAACTTTTCAAAGGTGTCTGACTTTTGCTTGATTAAGTAGACATACCCATATCTACTATAGTCATCGGTAAAAGTCACATAGAAGCGGTTCCCATCATTCGTGGTTGATCTAAACGGTCCACATACATCGGTATGTATTAGGTCCAATAGACCCTCGCCCCTTTCACATGTACTCGTGAAGGGTGACTTAGTCATCTTTCCAAGCAAACAAGACTCGCATGTGTCATCTTCCCTAAGGTCGAATGACTCCAACACTCCATCCTTTTGGAGTTGGGCTATGCATTTCTTGTTGACATGTCCAAGACGACAATGCCACAAGGATGCTTTATCCATACTAGTGGAAGAATCAATATTCAAAACATCATTTCCTAAGTTATCAACAATCATAACGGTTTCATATATTCCATTACATGGTATAGCTTCAAAGTAAAAGACACCATTTAGATAAGCCAAAATAGAACCATTCTCATTATTAAAAGAAAATCTAAATCCTTGTCTATATAAACCATGAAATGAAATGATGTTTCTAGCCATTTCTGGCGAATAGCAACAATTGTTCAAATCTAAAACCAAACTATTTCTAAGCACTAAAGAATACACTCCAATCTTGGTCACAGGCGACGATCTTCTGTTCCCCATGATTAGATTGATCCTTCCTTGCTCCACATCCCTACTTCTTCTTAGTCCCTGCACATTAGAACAAATGTGATAACCACAACCGGTATCAAGAACCCAAGAAATAGCATGATTAGAATCGTTAGATTTGATTGTGTATATACCTGTGAAAGATGGATTGATCTTTCCCTCTTTGATTGCTTGCAGGTAATCTGGGCAGCTTCTCTTCCAATGTCCTATCTTGTGGTAGTGGTGGCACTCTGCCTCCTTTGGGTTAGGACAGGGCTTAGCGGGATCAACTTTGGTCCCACTAGAAGAGGCACCATCTCGGGCTTTCACCTTGCGATAGTTCTTCGATGAAGCTTTCCTCTTCTTTCCCTTTCCTTGACCAATAGCCAAGACAGGAGTAGCGGACGGATTGGGAGTAGGTGCAACAGACTTGTCCTTGAAGTTGCTCTCAGCGACCCTCAAGAGACCTTGGAGTTTACTTAGGGTGACCTCTTCTTTGTTCATGTGGTAGGTCATCCTAAATTGGTTGTACATCGGAGGCAAAGAGTGAAGCACCATGTCGATTGCCAAGTCCTCACCGAAGTCAACATTTAACTTGCGAAGGCGGTCGACATACCTTTGCATCTTTTGCAAGTGCACGGTAAGAGATTCTCCATGACCCATCTTAGCGGAAATTATGTTAGTGAAAATCTCATAACGCTCTTGTCTCGCGTTTTGGTGGTATCTCTCCAATAAGTCTTGGTGCATCTCATACGGGTACATGTCCTCGTTGGACTTTTGGAATTCGGAGTTCATGGTAGCGATCATGATGCAATGTACCTTCGTTGCATCTCGCTCATGAGTTTCAAAAGCGGTAATTTCAGCGGGAGTAGCAACTTCGGGGTTGATTTTCTCGAGCTTCTCATCGAGGACATACTCCTTATCCTTATAGTGAGCAATGGTGCGAATGTATCTTATCCATTCGCTAAAATTCGTTCCATCGAAGGTGACCTTTTGGCAAAGGCTCATCAACGTGAAAGAACTAGCAGCAGCGTTGTTTGCGTTCGACATCTACAATTAGAAAGGACAAAGATAGATTAGAATAAGAATCCCTAATTATCACCCAATAAGAAAAATTAGGGCTAGGATCCAACAATAACATTTACATACTAGAAAAGGGATGCCGTAATCTAACATGCAAATAAATTGAAGGTAAGTGAATGACGATTCACTAATTCTCCATCACAAAACTTAAACTATTAGTCCTAAGTGTTTTTGAGAATTCCTAGGTTCGGATGAGATTCATTGAAACTATTCAATGGCATGTTTAAATCTCGATATGCCCCTCTTGTTTGTGACTGGGATGCCGAGGATCACAAAGCGGGTATGAATTACCATGCAAATTCACATGGTGCCTTCATTGTAACGATCATCTATTCGATGTGCCGGTAAACCACACACGCTCCATCGAACTATGATAAACAATGAATCACCCTTCGCCACCTTCGCTTAGAACCAATTAGTGTGCCGGTAAACCACACACGCTCCACTAACTTCTTAGCAAGGTGCAAAGTGTAATTTCATGGGATTGCATCAATTCACTTTTCCTAAAGTAACTAAGATTGGGAAATTTTTAAAATATGTGTAGTTACTTTATATTTCTTATTATACTTTTAATGAGAGGAAGAGGTTTCCCTATCCTACCTGTTCGGCTAACGACCCTCCACCAATCAAGCAAGCGGTGGGTGTGAGTGTACACCCATTAAGCGCCATTTTATAGGCCGCAACCTTATACCCACCTTATAGATCGGCTTCGTGAATGTGGCCTACTAACGGTAAGACTAGCATTTAGTTATACATATATATATATATATATATATATATATATATATATATATATATATATATATATATATATATATTATTTTAGTAATATCATATTAGTATAGGGTTGTATTTTAAAACTTTTAAAATCTAGGGTTTGAAATTTAAGTTGTCTAAATTAAAACTTTTAATCACAAATATAAATTTCAAAACTTGTGGGTAAGTTTTAAACATTTAAAACGTGGAGGATCAAATAACAAATAATTCTAATTAACAATTAATATCCTAATTATCTATATTTGATTTTATTCAAGATAATTACCAAAATATTTAAAATAATTAATTAATTATCATATAAGGAAATCAAATATTTTATTAGTTGATAATTACCTTTAACTAGATCAAGATAATAGTCATATATATCAAAAAATCGGATTTAGATTGATCTATTATGATTAAGGTAAGTTTCCATAAGATAATTATGAAAAAAACCCGAATCTGGCCATTCCTGACGCCTAGACTCGCCGAGTGCACAAGGGGACTCGCCGAGTCAGGCCTACTCGCCGAGTCCACCTTGGAACTCGCCGAGTCCATGACTCACAAACCTAAAAATCGAATTTTGCAGGTTTGTTTCAGCTAATCAAGCAACAATTTAAAGAAAACCAAGCTAGGCTCTGATACCACTGATGGGTTTTAGCCATAAGAACTTTCCTATGTGCGCATGTAAAACCCTAATGCTTGGATCTAGGCTTTCTAATAAACATGCTTTGAATCCAAGTCTTCTAATGACTAATTAGGTTAAATAACAACATTGAAACAGATCTAGAATCATACCTTTGAGTTCCTTGTTGATCTTGAGGTCTTGGAGCTTCTAGAGTCACAAATGTCACTCCTCTAATGGCTTACAAACACCAATAGCAAGGAAGATGATTTAGGAGAGAGGAGAGGGGAGGAAATCGGCCAGGGTTCTCTTGCTTTAGGAGAGGTGCCGAATTCCCTATGCCATGGGGTCTATTTATACTTGTAGACTCCTTAAGGGTTACAACCTAAACCCTAACTGGATAATCTTCTCTTAAGGCTATCCAAATCCTTTCCATAGATAAGCCTTGGACAAATTAGCTATCCTTTTAGCTTCTAGAATTCGTTCCTAGCATATCCATAAGGATTTACAGTCTAAAGCTTAACTATCAAACAATTGACAGTTTATACCCCTTTATTTAATTAATCTCTTTAAGTCACCAAATTAATTCTAATTAATTCTATGACTTATATTAATCAAATATATTATTCATTACATTATTCTCATAATATATTAATAATATTTACTCTCTCGTAATAAATCATCCTATCAAGTTGCTATGGTGAAGGCAACCCAAAAGGACCATGCACAACCGGGTCAAATACTAGCCTAATATAGTTGCAGCCTTAGA
This sequence comes from Lactuca sativa, assembly GCF_002870075.4. Lineage (NCBI taxonomy): Eukaryota > Viridiplantae > Streptophyta > Magnoliopsida > Asterales > Asteraceae > Lactuca > Lactuca sativa. The sequence goes on along the minus strand of NC_056627.2, from coordinate 209,409,444 downwards.
CACTATTCCAACAAAATTATCTTTGAGATTCATGATAAAACACCTGCAACCAAAAACATGAAAGAATTTGACATTAGGTTTCCTATTATTGATTATTTCATATGGAGTAACATTGAATCTTCGATGAATGAATGATCGATTCTGAGTAAAACATGCAGTGGAAACTGCTTCAGCCCAAAGATATTGAGGTAGATTCGCATATGTTAACATGGTTCTGGCTGCTTCGCATAGAAATTGATTTCTTCTTTCAACAACACCATTTTGTTGCGGAGTATATGGTGTTGAGAAATTATGCGAAATGCCTTTGCTTGTGAGAAAAGAATCAAGAGTTTAATTTTTAAACTCAGAACCATTATCACTTTTAATTTTACGAACATTCTTTTTCAGACTAAGCTGAATCTTTTTGATAAAATCAATCATCGTCTGAGCAACTTCAGATTTTAACCTGAGAAAAAATACCCATGTGAATCGAGAAAAATCATCTACAATAACTAAAATGTACCGCTTTTTATTGATTGTAGCAACAGTCGACGGTCCACATAAGTCAATGTGAAGAAGTTCCAATGGTTCTACGATTTCTGAATCAATCACAATCGGATGACCTTTTCTATGTTGTTTTCTTTGTTTGCAAGCTGCACACAGAGAATCATTGTCAAATTTTAGTACAGGTAATCCTCGAACGAAATCTTCAGTGACAAGTTTGTTAATATTGCAAAAGTTCAAGTGTGATAATCTTCTATGCCAAAGCCAGCTGACATCATTAGATGCTTTTGATAGTAAACACACAATAGGTTTTCCCATAATTGGTTTGATGTCCAGTGTAAACATATCACCATATCTTTTGGATTTGAGAAGTACTTCATTGGACTTCACATTTGAAATGATACTTCCTTCTTCATTAAATACAACTTGGTTTCCAATACCAATAACAAGTTGTGACACACTTATCAAATTATGTTGGAGTCCTTCAACATAAGCAACTCTGTTCACAGTAAATTGTCCATTTGTAACTTTCCCATAGCCTTTCACGTGACACTTGTGATTATTCCCAAATTTGACTACTCCTGCATTTTCCAAGCTTCTATAATCTCGCAAGTTTTCCTTTCTTCCAGTCATATGACGAGAGCAACCACTATCAATATACCATTTCGTATCATATTGCTCGTCACACATCACCTGCATTTATTGGAAAAATTAAGGAACCCAAGACTTGTTGGGTCCATTATTAGTAGAATGAAACAAATTCTTTGAATTTAAAAACCATGTTTTCACTTTGTTTGTGACAGAATCCATTATATCAACATCATCAGATCTAGATATTGAAATATAGTCGTTCAATAGTTTTGGATTTCCATTGATTGTAATCTTATCCTTCACAACATTCGCATTTGTGATAACTGGTTTCCATTTTTGAACCGGAACTTGCGAATGATGAGATGATGAACTAGAAGTGGAAGAGTTATTTGCGAACTTGTCAAATGCATTCTTGATTTGTTGCTCTGAAAACTTCCCACTTTGATATTTTCTTCATTTCCCTTCAAACCAACGATTGATTGTACTTACATCAGATTTTCCTTTTGTATATGAAACTTTGGTCGGTTTTGAGACTGAAGGATTTGGAAAATTTGGTTGTTTTGGTGAAAAATTCACTTTTGCTTGAGTTGAATCTTTCAAACTTGACGAAATATTCGTGAATTTGCCAACATTTTGAAACTTTTGATTATTTACAAATTTTTGTGAATTCTCAAATTTTCGATTGTTGTCGTATTTGCGAGCATATGGAATTTTGTCAACAGAATTTATTGGTTTATGAAAACTTGAATCTGTTTGTTTATTTTTGCTTTGAAAATTTGATGATGTTGTTTTTGAAATTTGTTCTTTTGCAGATCTTTGTTTGTCATTAGACACAACTTGCCAGAAAATTGCTTTTCTTGCTTTTCTTTTGAAACATTATTTTCTGTTGAATAATTTCCAACCATCAATTTGAGATCATGAGAATTTAATTTCACTTCAGCCTTTGGTTTTTCAACTTTTTCAAAAACTTTGTTTGGTTTTTCACCTTTAACCACCCATTTTTGTAATGATTTTTGTTTTTGAAACACATAAGAATTTTGAGTTAAATTGTTTTCTTCTGTGTTTTGATTTGCGAAAAAACCTTCAGTAGTTGACCTTAGATTATCTTTTTCAATCATTTTGTTGAATTCTGGATGAATTTTCTCAGCATTTCTAGTAGTGACAAAAACTTGATTTGGAAAAATGGTTTTATCAGTGCATACAAAATTTGGATATACCACAATGTTGGTTTCCAAATAATGTGCACCTTTGTCATTTAAAATTTTGTCAAATTCTTTTGTATTCTCAAACCCTTGATCAACCATAACTCGTGGAGGTATTTCATGTGAATCTTTCACTTCTTCTTTGTTTTCTTCAGTATCATCAGATTTCCAGCTTTGAACTTCCACATTATCAAAGTTATAATGTTGCGAAGTTGAAGGTTTATCAATTTCATCCTCTAGTATTGAATCAACTATAATATCTTTACCTTTGATCTTAGATGTGATATTAATGATTGACAATTGAGAACAATCAACCTCTTCTTCCTCTTCTACCTCACTGGTTTCACTCACATTATCTGAATTGTTATCAATATCAGCATAATTGAATTGAGAGGCAAGAGTTGAAGTTTCTGTTTTCTTTAAGATTTTCACTTGTTCACTCTTTGTCAAAATTTCATTGACAATGTTAACCAACTCATCAGCATTCAGAAATTCATCAATTTTGACAATACCATATGGATATGTATCATCAGGTATTTTGTCAAATTGAGCAATTATACTTTCGCAATCATAAGAAACAACATCAACTTTTTCACGTTCATACTCAAGAAAAGGTAAAAGTTTCCTATGTTGTTCTTTGCTAATGTCAGAAGAATGATGTAAAGCAGTTAATTTTGCATACAATCGTTTGGCAGAATTACAATATATGTTCCTTTGTGGTAGCAACAACCTAACATCATTTGTAAGATTATTCCTATCACAATTTACATTTTTGATCTGCATTTCAAGTTTTTCTACTCTGCTCCTTTTTATTTCTAATTCTCTTCGTGTCTCACCTAGTTGCATATTTAATTTTTGAGCTTCAGTACTAGCAGACACAATAACAGAATCAAAATAAGCCACAATATCATCAAATGAAATGATTTCAGCATCATAAGCAGATAATGAAATATTAAAAGATTCAAGTATTGCACGTACCTTGGTGGTCATGGGTGATTTGTCCATGGATTTGGATACAAAACATCTCCCTGAAATGTCATCTTCGCAATCTTCAAAACTTGTGAACATGGCTCCATGTGTGGGATGCCTCATTTCTTCATCATCAGATCCTGATGACCAGATCTGATACGTTCCACTCTCTTCATCAGCAGATTCACCCTTCGCAACTAGAGACACTCCTTTTGTCTTAGCATGCAACTCTTCAATCTTTTCAGAATAGTATGCTTCACCTTTAAATTTCTCTTTCTTTTCTTCTTTCTTTCGCAACATGCAATCGGCTGCGAAGTGATTCGCACAATTGCAGTAGTGACAATAGATTCCTGAGTCACCTTTCAGCTTTTTCACTTCTTTCACATCTTTTTGTTTCTCATCAGCTTTCTCCATTTTCTTCCTCTCCTCTCCTCCAGTTTTTGTGACTCCACTCTTCGCATCACTAGCCTTTCCTTTTGGATTAAAAGGCTTTTTGAAAAACTTCTTAACTCTGTTGTTTAAGTAGAATGCCACAACTTCATCATCAGAGTTCATCAAAAATCCTTCATCATCTGAACCAATTTTTTCATTAACATCAACTTCTGATACCTTTGAAACAAGAGACAAAGGACCTCCAATACTCTGTTTTGATTCTTCATACATTTCTGAAACTTCACTTTCATGTGTTTTCAGCTGATTGTAGAGATCATTCAAATGAGTTGTATCAAAACTCTGTTGATTTTTAATCATCATGCTCACACTTCGCCATTCCTTTCGAAGGCCCATAATGAAAGTTAAATTGAACTCCATGAGAGACCTAGTGATTCCATACCTATTGCAGCGAAACATAAGCTCATTCAGACGATCATAGTAATTTTCAAGAGTTTCAGCATCCTTTTGTCTGAACTCCTTCAGTTCAACTAGACATTGCTTCACAGAGTTGATCTTCGTCTTTTCGCTACCTTGATACTTCTCTTTTAGAGTGTTCCAGATTTCCTTTCCTGTTTTACAACTACGAATGTAATTATAAACCACAGGAGGAAGAGCACCTCTTAGTTCTCTCATGCACCTCTTTTCATTATTCTTCAACCGTTTTTGTTGATCAGCAACTTCAGCAGATGTAGTAGATGGTCCGATTGGTTGAACATTATCAGGAGCTTGAACTGTTCCATCGATACACTTCCAAAGTTCTTCATCAATTCCATTTAAGTAATCTTCCATTCTATCAGCCTACTGATCATAGTATTCTAGAATTAACATCGGAATTTTTGTTGAGGAACCAAGCAAGTGAGAGAAGGAAGTCAATGTATTCATGTTGAAGTTCGCCATTGATGAACACATAAATTTTCAGAAAGCTTGAAAAACTTGATGAGATTGAGAATTGATCAACTGAATTGATCACAAATCACTGATCGATTACTCGACTAAACAATTCAAATACATAATCAATTCAAATCTGAAGATCTAATTTGATTTTCAAAATCAAAATGTGCGGAAAATTTTGAGTAAAGTTGCAACTCAAAAAGCAAATGATTCTAACACGAAAATCAGATCGATGTAGTTTGAAACCTGCTCTGATACCAATTGTAGAGAATTGTTATCGAGATTTACGAAAGCAAAATATGATTTGAGTAATTGAAAAGTTAGAACACGAAGAGTAAATATTAATCAGATCTTATATTGATGAAGACTGATTACAGAATAAGCAGAAAGGATATTTTCGTTTCTAAAAGTTATCCTCTTCTTCTATCCTCAGTCCCTATTTATAGGGAACATGAGTGTACAAAAAATATACTAAGTCTAAACATTACACTTCGCACAAATATGACTTAGTAAAATAACATAAAGATGCGAAACTATACAAACACAATATTCGACTTTTACAATTTTGCTTCTACAAGAAGAAGGTGTTAGTAGTTCTTGGAAGCTTAAAACCACTTTGGATCTAGAAGTTCTCCTCCCTCATTCATCTCCTGGAGATATAAAGTTTATACCTTTATGCTTCCATTGATAGATCTAGCTTAGATGTTAAAGACATGTCCTTTTTGTCCCACAAATTGGTCCTTTTAAGTGTGAGTTGTTCCAAATCTTATGAGGTGCATTTCCAGGTGTATTTGAGGGTGTTTAGTCATAAAAATACAATATTGATCTTTTCATTCCATTCATGCATGATTTATGAAGCTTAGAATCTTATGATAAGTTAGGGTTATGCAATTGGTGTCTTTCTAGCCTTGCAAAATCATAAAGTTGGAAAGTTTATGATTTAGAATGCCTTTTGGGATTAGATCTGAGTGTTGGAAGAAAGGTCTTAAGGGAATAAGCACTAAATAAAGGATTTGTCTTGGACGTAAAGTACGTCGAGTGTACCTAGGAATATGCTGCGCGTACTAGGCCTGAGTCCCGTATGCTGAGCGTAGGGATGGAATACATTGGGTGTACTTAGTCTGCCTTGTACTTTGACTTTCTTTAACTTCCGTTGACCATTGAATTTTTTACCAAGTTTGAATTTGGGTCAAACTGGAGGGTTTTGGACTGTTGATTAAGATTTTACCTGGTTTTGGTAATTAGTGGATTAGTGGAAGCAAGCAGTGTAGAAAGGGAAGCACGCCTTAGTGTTTCAGGGTTCTTCACTTCATGTAAGTTTCCTCACTGTACTTGTGGGTTAAAGGCATCAATGTCGGCCCAATAGGTTGTGTATCATGGTTTAGGATGTTATGCTATAGTTATATGTTAAGATATGTATGATTATCCGTTTGTTGTTATTTGTCTTATCTATTGCATATATTGACATATTACGGTTAGGTTGAGGAAATACCGCTCTGTACGAAAGCCAAAAAACCTAGGAGCAAGCCAGACATAAGTTGTAGGTCGAAAAAGGCAAGCCAGGCGTATGCTGTGGGCTTAGGAGCTAGCTAGACATAAGCTAAGGGCTGGCAAGGCAAACCAGACTTATGTTGTGGGATCGAGAGCAATCCAGACATGAGCTGTGGGCCAAGTAGGCAATCCAAACTCGTGTTGTGGGCTCAGGGGTAATACAGTCCAATGATTGTGGACTTAGTATACATTATGTTATACGTTGTGTGGTGGTATTTTTGGAACTCACTAATCTTTGTGCTTACGGTTTTATGTTTATGGTTTCAGGTACTTCTGTTTTCAGTAGGAAGGGTCCGACTTGATCACACTGTATCCCCTGGAGATTTATGCCGTAATGAATGTTACAAATTACTCTGATCGTTTTCGGAACAATGAATAAATAGTTTGACAAATTTAAAATAAAAGTTTTTGCTCGGTATTTTTGGGGCGTTACACTAGGGTTTGGGTACAAACCATTAGAGGAATTATATTTCTGATGCTTGCTTTCCAAGGCTTTTGAAGAAGGATTTGAATTGGTCATTTTCTATAATAATCAAAGGTATGTAAACCCTAATTCTCTTGTATTTTCGAAATTACCTAGAGTTTGTTAGGGTTCTTGATGTTCATAGTTTATTGCTATCAATTGAGAAACCATAGATCTATATAGATTGCAGGTGAACTTAAAAGTTTAAGTATTTTTCTGCCTCATGCATAGATTTATAACCAATAAAACCCATCAATTTAGACCTTAGCTTTGGCCGTTCACTTTTTGACTGATTTGACTTTTGGTCAAATTTGGGTAGAATTGAGTATTTGACTAAGGATTGGTATCAGTTTTGTATTAGGAATCTTGGGTTGGCTGTGTTGTTGCTGAGGTACCTGTTGAGCTTCTATTAAGTAGTTCAGGTGAGTCTTCTCATTGTACTTGTGGGTCGGAGGCACCAATGTCGGCCTACTGGATTGTGTTATGTAGAATGCTAGCAGTCTTTGTGACTCTTGCATGTATGATTGGGTTGAAATAAACCCAATGGATGGGCCCATGATTACATGTCTGGGTTGAAATAAACTCCAGGGTTGGGTTTATTATTGCATGTTCAGGTTGAAACATACCCCAAGGTTGGGACCATGATTGCATGTTGGGTAAATACCCCAGGGTTGAGCCCACTAATTACTATGGCATATGGTATTTTAGGTGTAACACCCAAGATTTTAAGGCCAAGAAAGGAAAGAAAACCTTAATGTTAAGGGACGACTCGGCGAGTCCAAGGAGGAACTCGACGAGTCAGAGCGGGATCCGGGTCGAGGAGTTAGTGATCGACTCGGCGAGTCGGCCAAGGTGACTCGGTGAGTCTGGTCTGTGCGAGGAAAACCCTAATTCCGGGAGTTGTATCCTATATAAAGGGTGTTATGTCCCTCCCTCAGCCCCCATATCATTCCAGAGGACCTGTAAACCCTATTTTCGTGTGAGCTTCCATCTTTGAGAGAAATAGCTTTGAGAGGAAGGAACTTTGGGAAGGAACTTGAAGATCAAGAAGGCTGCTTCAAAGGAGAGGTGTGTGCTCGAGATCTACTTCAATTTGTGTTCATCTTGGAGGTATTAAGCTGCCATTTTCCCTTCTTTGCATCTAGACCTATTTTGTCATGAGATTTGGGGGTTTTATGGTTGTTTGAGACCCAAATCGGGTTAGGGGCTTAGATGTGTTGTTGCCACTTCAGATCTATTGTTGGGATGGTCCAATATGTCATAAAGCATCAGGAGATGAGTAGTTGGTGAAGCCCTTTTGTCCTTAAACCAAACCCTAGTATGTTTTGAGCCTAGATCTCTTTAGTTATACGTAAAGCTTGCAACATTACGTAGGGATTGAGCTTTGGATGTATGGATCTATGGTTTGGAGTCCCTGCATGACTCAAAAGCCCTCTGCATGTTTGGAGATCTGAATGGACTCGGCGAGTCCTTTGAGTGGACTCGGCGAGTACCATGAAGATGAGGAGGAACTCGACGAGTGGGATGAACAGCTCGTTGAGTCGGATGAAGTTGGGCATGAACTCGGCGAGTTGGATGAACAACTTGGCGAGTTGGATGAAGATTGTCTTGTACTCGGCGAGTCTGTTCTTAGACTCGACGAGTCAGGTCGAGGGGTCCCAAACCCTTCGAGTTACGACTCGAGTCAGCGAGTCGAGCTAGGACTCAGTGAGTGAGACAGGACAGGATTCGGGAATCAGTAGACTCGGCGAGTCAGGGGCTGACTCGGCGAGTCAAGTCGCGATTGGAAGGACTTTGAGTATAAGAACTCGGCGAGTCAGTAAGTGGACTCGGCGAGTAGGGTTGACCTGGAAGGTTGACTTTGACCAGGACTTTGACTTGGACCAGAGTTGACTTTGTTGACTGCCGGGGGTCAGTTAGACTAAGTGTGGTATTGATATTGGTAGCTCGGGGAGCTAGTGGAGCAGCAGTCGGAGTCAGTGGTCAGGTAGCGGTCAAAGGGTTAGCAGCAGCAGTTCACCAGTATCAGGTGAGGTTCCCTTTGTATGAATGGGTCCACGGCCACAATGCCGGCCCATGTAGTTATGAGTAGAAGACTCGGGGGTTAGCCCTAGGCACGGTATGCTAGTATGATATCCGGACGAGGTCCAATGATAGAGGGCGGGTGCCCAAGGAATGGTTTATGCGATAGTTTATACTTGTTGTCTGTGTGATACTTGTATTGGCCTGGTAGGGAGGTGAGGGTGGGCGAGGTCCCGTATCTCACCAATAGTAGAGTGTGGATGGTGTTCCACATCTCAGTAGCAGCAGTCCAGGGGCGAGGCCCAAGTTAGGAAAGGAGTGAGGGTGGGCTGGGCCCGTATCTCACTATCAGCAGGAGTGTGGATGAGGTTCCATGACTCATCAGTAGCACGACACGGGCGGGGCCCAGAGATAGGCGAGGCCATAGAGCAAGAGCTGTTAGTATATGTTAGCTTATGTGATGTTATGTAATATGTTTATGTGCTATTATATGTTAGTGGGCGAGGCCCTGTGACAGGCGAGGCCTAAGTGAAACAGATCTGTATCCAAGTGGGGCTCGAAGCCAGGCGGGGCCTGGAGCGGCGGGGCCGCTGTAGCGGGCGAGGACCGAGGTAGGGGGCTAGGCCCAGGATAGCGGGCGTGGCCCAGTGTGTGCAGTATGTGGTTTTGCATGGTATGTGGTAATGTGGGGAACTCACTATGCTTCGTGCTTACGGTTTTCAGTTTTGTTTTCAGGTACTTCCGGTAGCGGAGGGAGGAGCTCGGGGTGATCGCATGACACACACGATAGATTAGTCAGCCTGGGAATGTGTACTCTGATAATAAACATGTGTTTTGAAAACTTATACTCAGATTATGTTTTGGAATGATGTCTTTGCTTAAAGTAATGTTTTATTTAAAAGAAATTTTTGGTCTTGAATTTTGGGACGTTTCAAGTTGGTATCAGAGCCTTGGTTTGAGGGATTCGGGCATACTCTCGGGTGTGCCTGAACTCAAACTGAGGGGTCGGATAAAAAGTTTTCAAAAGTGAAAAGACAGTTTTGTAAAAAGAATTTTGAGAACGAAAAATAGTTTTAGAAAAGCAAAAACAATCCAGAAAGAGAAGAATTTTGAAAAGAGAAAAAGGGGTGTGGTGCATGCAATCATCCGAGCTCAAGTAAGTACCCCAAAATACCCATACAAGTTTATGTTATGATTAGCAGTTGATAGAACAACATGTTAGAATAGGACTAAGGATCTAGGGATGATGCCTTATGTGCCTGTTATTTGTGCTTTTGAGCTACATGATAGTGTTGTTTATACAGTAGTAGGATAGCCTGTTTAGGTTATACCTGAGTTTATGAGTTGTGTTGCATGCTAGTTCAGATTCTTGCTATGTGAATATGATTGCTTGAGTATGTTATGGTTAGATTTTCCCTTGTCCGAATGCTGCTTGCTTCGTGCATTGTGGGACTCTGAGCGATGGGAGTTAGCCATTAGGTGGATACGACATGCCACATGTGATCAGGGTTGAGTAATCTCAGAGTGTTGGATTTGGTCCTATTGCGCAGCTCTTGTCTGAGTCCAACCGTTGTAGGAACGAGTCTTTTACTTGAAGGATTATCTGAGTCTCGTCACATGTGACAGTATCCAGGTGATGGCTAATTGGCATCCCAAGGAGACCTTCAGCAGCTGAGGACTGGTTTGAGTTGAGTAAGAGGTTTCCATAGGGTAAGCCTTGGATGAGGTAGTGCTGGGAGCAGTATTAGTGGATAAGGGACCTGGTGGAGTCGAAGCAATTCCTGAGGAAAGTACGGATAGATGTGGAAGGTAGTATGGGCCCGTACTACTGAAAGCAGAAGATCCGTACTCGATTCGGGAAAGGCCGAGACAAGACCGGGAACCTAGTAGGGTATGGGTGGTCTCGCATCAGTGATGAGTATTCTGATAGTGGTTGTGTTATATGTTTCAGCATGGTGACGTTGCGAGAGAGACCAGCGAGCAGATCAGGCGCCGGAGAGGGATCAGAGTCGGGTTCAGGGGCCGAGCAGCTCGAGGAGCGAATGAGGGAGTTGATATCCGCCGAGGTTGCGCGCAGTATGCTAGATCAAACTCCTGTGATCTTTGGCACGGTCAAGGAGGGTATACTGGAGATTTTGGATGAGAGGCTGGGAGCCTTCCGTACCGAGATGATGGCTTTGCTGGGAGCGTGTACCTTGACATTTTGAGAGTTTAGGGCCTGCGGGGCGCCAGATTATCATGGGGCTAGGGACCCCATTGCTAGCAGCAGATGGTTGGCTGATGTTGCCAATGCTTTTCGTACGAGCAAGTGTCCCGAGGGGGACAAGGTTAGACTCGCCTCCTGTCTTTTGAAGGACAGAGCGAGGGATTGGTGGGAGGAGATTGGTCATGCTTTGGGGGATGATGCCGCGTTGGACGCGATGACTTGGAGCGATTTCTCGGCCAGGTTCAGGGCAGAGTTTTCGCCGATTATTGAGGTGCAGCAGCTGGCACGAGAGTTTCAGGATTTGACGCAGACTACTGAGACTGTGGCGGAGATCACCGCCAAGTTCAGGGAGAGGGCCCTCCTTGTACCGCAGTATGTCGCGGATGAGGAGATGAAGAAGGCTCGGTACCATGAGATGTTGAGGGATGACATCAGGGAGTTCGTGAGCAAATCCAGCTGTAAGACGCTGGAAGATATGATTTCTCGGGCTAGAGAAAGGGAAATTGATTTGGAGCAAATCCGGAAGAGGAAGTCGGATGAGGTTCAGGTAGCTGTGGGTTCGGGCAAAAGGCCCAAGGGATCGGATTCGAGATCGAGGGATCATCAGGACCGCAGTCGGTGCAGAAAGTGTGGCAGGGCGCACGGGGGCGCGTGCAGGAGTGGTAGCGGTGGTGAGTCTCGCTGTTTCAAGTGCAGTCGGACTGGTCATTTCAGCAGGGATTGTACTGTTACCGCCACGCAGGGATCAGACTTGATATGTTTTCATTGCAACCAGCGGGGCCACAAGAAGGCCCGGTGCCCTAGTTTGTCTTCGGCAGGACGGGTGATGGCCCCCGCCCCTGCAACCTTGAGGATCGCGGATGGCCATCAGGGCCGGGTAGAGGCACCTGCAGCAGGGAGCAGAGCTTTTCAGATGACGACCTTGAAGACGCGAGCATCGCCGGACGTTGCAGGGGATGTGCTCTATTGAAGAAGGTTTCAAAGGAAGCAATAGCTGTAGCATGAGTGGAAGGGATTTGGTGCGTCTTGTTAGTTCGGAGTGGTTCAGTGATAGAGATGGATTGGTGAAATCCCTAGCTATGGCTGGCTTGTGTTCCTCCGTAGATGGATTATGGAATGGTAACAAAGATCGGGTTCTCTTTTGAGTTTTGAGCAGTAAGGGGTAAGCAGGATCGAAGTGGGGGAGAATCCTTCGAGCAAGCTAGGGGAGGAGCACGCAGACCCAGATTGAGTGCGTGACCTCCGTGATGGAGAAGAAGTAGTTCAGCGTTTGATGGTTTGAGGATTCAGGGTTGGGAGTTTGGGGACTCCCCACCAGCTAATGCGTGCTTGGGAATTCAGGTTGTGGATCGCCCGTAGGACTCGAGGGAGTCAGAATGAGGATCTGGAGAGCTAAAGGCACATGGGTGCCTTCGTATTAGCAGTCAGTGGTGGAAGTGTTGTAAGACTGCGGGGCAGCCGTAGCATTCACTAGCGGTCAGCAATGGATGGTGATGTAAGGCTATGGGTAAGCCGTAGCATTCCTTAGTCGCTTCGTTAGCGGAGTTGGGGCGAGGCCCTTATTTCCTAGTGATCAGATGGGGATCAGGATGGGTAGTGGTTGAGAATGATAGGGAGTTGCCTGTATAGCTCTAGCGAGGTGAGACCTTGGGAGAGGCCGCTCCAGGATATAGTTGGGTGAGACCCGTGGGCGAGGCCCGTATGAGATTAGCAGTGTAGATGAGACTTCGGAGCAGGGTTGCTCAGTAATATTGTTGGGTGGGACCCGTGGGCGAGGCCCGTGAGTTTTAGCAGCACAGGTGGGACCTGGTAGGGACCTTAGTGTCAAGTTAGGGGATCGGGGATCCCAGGTTTGTGGTGCCTGAATGGCAGAATTGTTTGAGTAGTTATAGGTGGTCGAGGTTTCTTTGGAAGTCGCTGAGAGTGACCAGTGATGGTGTTGGGACTAGCTACCGGTGGGAGCCGGTAATCCAGATATTGATAGGTTGGTAGGGAGCAGAGTGGTCTCAGTTCATCCGGAAGGCAGGTTAGGAATGGCAGGAATATACAGTCAGTAGTAGTGCGGGAAGGCGGGTTATGGTGGAATTCAGTTAGTTGAGTCGAGGGGTGCTCGACACCAAGTTATGACAAGATAGGAGTGTCAGTGGTTACTGGCGGTAATGACCCGTACTTGATTTAGCGGGAATAAGGGATTGGTGAAGATAGGATCTTCACAGTGACTGAGGAGATAGTTGTTTTGGAGCATCGCCTTGGGAAGGCAAGGGAATTGCGTGAGGAAAGAAGGGGTGAACCCCTATAGGTTCAGTTGCGGTACTCGGAAAGTACCAGAAGGATTGTCGGTTGAGTAAGTTGTGTTTCCAGAATGTTCAGGGTTAGGGTTGACCCGAGATGATTATCCGCAAGGATTGATGCTAGTCAGAGTAACCAGGAGGAAGACCAGCGAAGGTAGGCAACTGGTGTTGGATTAATTGGTGGGGTATTGGAGGCAGATCGCAGGCGGTGGGCCATGGCAAACTTCGAGGACGAAGTTTAGTTTAAGTGGGGGAGAGTTGTAACACCCAAGTTTTTAAGGCCAAGAAAGGAAAGAAAACCTTAATGTTAAGGGACGACTCGGCGAGTCCAAGGAGGAACTCGGCGAGTCAGAGCGGGATCCGGGTCGAGGAGTTAGTGATCGACTCGACGAGTCGGCCAAGGTGACTCGACGAGTCTGGTCTGTGCGAGGAAAACCCTAATTCCGGGAGTTGTATCCTATATAAAGGGTGTTATGTCCCTCCCTCAGCCCCCATATCATTCCAGAGGACCTGTAAACCCTATTTTCGTGTGAGCTTCCATCTTTGAGAGAAATAGCTTTGAAAGGAAGGAACTTTGGGAAGGGACTTGAAGATCAAGAAGGCTGCTTCAAAGGAGAGGTGTGTGCTCGAGATCTACTTCAATTTGTGTTCATCTTGGAGGTATTAAGCTGCCATTTTCCCTTCTTTGCATCTAGACCTATTTTGTCATGAGATTTGGGGGTTTTATGGTTGTTTGAGATCCAAATCGGGTTAGGGGCTTAGATGTGTTGTTGCCACTTCAGATCTATTGTTGGGATGGTCCAATATGTCATAAAGCATCAGGAGATGAGTAGTTGGTGAAGCCCTTTTGTCCTTAAACCAAACCCTAGTATGTTTTGAGCCTAGATCTCTTTAGTTATACGTAAAGCTTGCAACTTTACGTAGGGATTGAGCTTTGGATGTATGGATCTATGGTTTGGATTCCTTGCATGACTCAAAAGCCCTCTGCATGTTTGGAGATCTGAATGGACTCAACGAGTCCTTTGAGTGGACTTGACGAGTACGATGAAGATGAGGAGGAACTCGAAGAGTGGGATGAACAGCTTGTCGAGTCGGATGAAGTTGGGCATGAACTCGGCGAGTTGGATGAACAACTTGGCGAGTTGGATGAAGATTGTCTTGTACTCGGCGAGTCTGTTCTTAGACTCGACGAGTCAGGTCGAGTGGTCCCAAACCCTTCGAGTTACGACTCGAGTCAGTGAGTCGAGCCAGGACTCAGTGAGTGAGACAGGATAGGATTCGGGAATCAGTAGACTCGGCGAGTCAGGGGCTGACTCGGCGAGTCAAGTCGCGATTGGAAGGACTTTGAGTATAAGAACTCGGCGAGTTAGTAAGTGGACTCGGCGAGTAGGGTTGACCTGGAAGGTTGACTTTGACCAGGACTTTGACTTGGACCAGAGTTGACTTTGTTGACTGCCGGGGGTCAGTTAGACTAAGTGTGGTATTGATATTGGTAGCTCGGGGAGCTAGTGGAGCAGCAGTCGGAGTCAGTGGTCAGGTAGCGGTCAAAGGGTTAGCAGCAGCAGTTCAGCAGTATCAGGTGAGTTTCCCTTTGTATGAATGGGTGCACGGCCACAATGCCTGCCCATGTAGTTATGAGTAGAAGACCCGGGGGTTAGCCCTAGGCACAGTATGCTAGTATGATAGCCGGACGAGGTCCAATGATAGAGGGCGGGTGCCCAAGGAATGGTTTATGCGATAGTTTATACTTATTGTCAGTGTGATACTTGTATGTGCCTGGTAGGGAGGTGAGGGTGGGCGAGGTCCCGTATCTCACCAATAGCAGAGTGTGGATGGTGTTCCACATCTCAGTAGCAGCAGTCCAGGGGCGAGGGCCAATTTAGGAAAGGAGTGAGTGTGGGTTGGGCCCGTATCTCACTGTCAGCAGGAGTATGGACGAGGTTCCATGACTCATCAGTAGCAGGACACGGGCGGGGCCCAGAGATAGGCGAGGCCTTAGAGCAAGAGCTGTTAGTATATGTTAGCTTATGTGATGTTATGTGATATGTTTATGTGCTATTATATGTTAGTGGGCGAGGCCCTGTGACAAGCGAGGCCTAAGTGAAACAGATCTGTATCCGAGCGGGGCTCGAAGCCAGGCGGGGCCTGGAGCGGCGGGGCCGCTGTAGCGGGCGAGGCCCGAGGTAGAGGGCGAGGCCCAGGATAGCGGGCGTGGCCCAGTATGTTCAGTATGTGGTTTTGCATGGTATGTGGTAAGGTGGGGAACTCACTAAGCTTCGTGCTTACGGTTTTCAGTTTTGTTTTCAGGTACTTCCGGTAGCGGAGGGAGGAGCTCGGGGTGATCGCATGGCACACACCATAGATTAGTCAGCCTGGGAATGTGTACTCTGATAATAAACATGTGTTTTGAAAACTTATACTCATATTATGTTTTGGAATGATGTCTTTGCATAAAGTAATGTTTTATTAAAAAGAAATTTTTGGTCTTGAATTTTGGGACGTTTCATTAGGGAACTCACTAAGCTTTGTTCTTATGGTTTATGTTTAAAATGTTTTTAGGTACTTCTGGTTTCAAAAGAAAAGGCCCGTCTTGATCGCACTACATCCCCTGGAGATTTATTACGCATTGAATGTTTATGATTACTCTGATGTTTTGAGAATACTTTGACTCTGATCCTCTTTTGGAACAATGATGAATATTTTTGACTTATTTATAATGAAAATTTTACTTGGTATTTTTGGGACGTTACAAGTTAGTATCAGAGCCTTGGCTTGAGGGATTCAGGCACACTCTCGGATGTGTCTAAACTCAAACTGAGGATTTCTAGATTCTTTAAAAAGAAAATGATTTTCTAAAAAAAAGGTTTTAAAGAAAAAGAGGTGCGATGCATGCAATCAGCCGAGCTTAAGTAAGTATTTCCCATTTCCCAAAATACCCATACATGTTTTATCCTTATTATTTTGGTATGAGTATATGAGAATTGCCTGGTAGATTAGGGCTAAGAATCTGCTCGGGATTGCATGATAGAATGCTAGGAGAGATGCTCGTATATACATGTTGATTGATGTGACATCCCCATTTTCACGGCCAGAAAAGACTAGTTTTGTTTATGCTTTGTTTGAAAATCAGAGTAACATTTTAAATAAAAGTGTTGCGGAATTTGTCCCAAAACAAAATATGATAAAGATTTATCAAAAGCATTTCCATAGAAATGTATTTCATTAAAAAGACTCTTGATGTCATGTTCGATACATATCATAAGCATAAACAATACAACATAGGCCTTACTACATTATTTCCTTATTTACAGGCATAAAATCCCTTAATCTCTCATCCCAAGACATCACATCTATGCTCATGCGCCACTACCTGTAATACAAGAAACTGAGTGGGTCAGGCTTGGTAGCCTGGTGAGCACATAGGGTTTTCAACCCACAATAAATAAGTTTATTAATTTCATCAATCAACAATAACCCGATTACCCATTCCCGTTATCCTCTCATTACGTCCCTAAACACCTATCATAAGGGACCTAGCCTAAGGATCATCATCGGGATGGACACTACTGCTAAGGGGATTCCTCAGCAATAAATGTCCTTAAGGCAACCATGTGGGGGATGGAGTACACCTGGTGAGCACACAGTTCAAATAAACACACGGTTCAAATAAACACCTACATGTTACGAGCCTGCTAGCTTTCCACGGGACTATCTAAAATAGTCCGTGGTCGTCATCTATACTACGCTAGATGACTGGATCATCAATAACATCTATAACGAGACCTCTCATTATTTTATTTTGTCACACAGCAACTATTACATCTACCCATGTTTTACCCAACACATTTTGTAGATATAAAATACATATACAGTTTAAATCATTTAAAACATGTATAATATTGTTCATCCAGCATAGATAGCAAGTATACAGATAATATGCACACACAACACGTAATTTATATAAAATATTTCGTATCTATGTGTAAGCTGAAAGTAACTTTGCACTCACAACACGTAACTTATATTAAATACTTCATATCTATGTGTAAGATGAAAGAGACCATGCACTCACTTGGTAAGGTGGTGATTCCGAACTCATACAGCGCTTCGCTTCTTAAAAAATAATTTCCTTTGACGAAACCTAGTATTATTACCACTAGAGTTTAGTCTATTATTCGCCGAGACTAATTAATAGTTTAGCTATTATTAATATTATATAAGCGTTAAACAATACTTATATAACCCATAATAATAGTCCTAGTACTTATTATAAGTTCCTAATAACGTTACTATAATTAAATAAAAGCTATATTAAAAATAGCATAGGCGTAGCTCACTTACAGCGGGTTTTATAGAAAACCGGGATTTGCTTGGAGCAGCGTTCCCGAGCAAAAAAGCTCTTCTTCTCGGAGCCGTCGAGCATTCCAGGGCTTCCGCCTCGTGCTAGAGAGGTTCCCTAGGCTTTTCGGTGGGGGGGGGGGGGGGGGGGGTTCGAGGCTAGAGAGAGGTTCTAAAGAGAGTGTAAAGATAAGAAAAAAATGAGAAAGGTGTGAAGAAAATAAGGATGGGAGAGGTTCTATTTATAGGGTGAAAAATAACTAAACTTGGTGCCACATGTCACCATCTAGTGGCAAGATTTGGGGAGAAAGCAATTGCCAAGATTGTGCCACATCACCCATTTTCACACAACAAACTTCCGGCTTCTAAAATCCGTAACTTTCACATACGACCTCCGTTTTTGACGTTCTTTATATAAACGTGTAGGTAAAAATAAGATCTACAACTTTCATTTTGACTTCGTCGGCTAATTCTCAACCGATCTTAAATTTAACAGTACGAGGAGATTATACTGTTAAATGTCCGCGTAAAATTCATAACTTCTACATACGGATTCTGTTTTCATCTGTCTTTTTACCGTTGAGTTCCTATTAATGAGATCTTCAATTCTCATTTAGGTTGCATAGGCCAAAAACCGCTCGATCTAAAATTCGAGTTTCGGGCCGTGCACTGCTAAGCCAAATCTTAGAAAATTCATAACTTCCTCATACGAAGTCAAATTTGTGCGTTCTTTTTTTGTATGTTCACAGTTTAACATATACTACAAATTTTGTTTAGATAAATAAGGATAAAAAGTCCTCTATCGTAAATTCACTATTTACGCTTCCCGGTGTTGTGTCGGTTTTGCCGTAAAACTTCGACGAGCC
This sequence comes from Lactuca sativa, assembly GCF_002870075.4. Lineage (NCBI taxonomy): Eukaryota > Viridiplantae > Streptophyta > Magnoliopsida > Asterales > Asteraceae > Lactuca > Lactuca sativa. The sequence goes on along the minus strand of NC_056627.2, from coordinate 209,391,139 downwards.
ATAACTTCTTTGTTATAACTCGGATTTCGGCATTCTTTATATCCTCGAAATCCTTGTTTCGACCACTACAACTTTATGTAAAGGCATTGAGCTTATCTCACAATTTAATTTTGACGCTTATTTTTATTCTTTATATATTACACATTTATAAATAAGTAATAAGCATATAAATTCACATAATTCACATAATATTCAAATAATTCATCTTTATTACTTCAAAACGAGTTACAATAGGTGACCTAGACTATTACATCATCTAAAATGCTTAGCCCTGAAACGCGGGCGTTACAATTGAGCTTTTTGAACTATATGCTAGTATGGATTTCAAATGTTTCTTGTTCCTTGTTTGGTTGTGGGCTTAGGGTAGAATCATTTATTCGACAGTCTATGTGATCCCGTTTTGTGTATAATTTGCATGCATAAGGCATTTTGACAGTGTTGGTAGAATTTCCTAGCATTCGCAGAAGCAAGTTAGTTGGAGGATGCCTTTTTATGTTTTGTGGCCTATAGAGTGTTACTGCCCTAATGCTTCTTGTTTTGTGCTTTGTGGGACCCATATTGATTTGAGCTAACTATTAAATGAATATGTTATGCTGCAAAGGTTAAATAATTATAGAATGACTGGTTTGGCCTTATTTCTTCAACTCTCGTTTAAGCCTAACCGTTATAGGCTTGGATCTTTTATTCGAAAATTATTTTAGTTTTGTTGCATGTAATTGTATTCATGAAGTAGTTAGCTGATATTACTAGGGGTTCTTCATCAGCTGATGGCAGGATGAGGTGGGAATCCTAAGAGAGCGTAGGAGGTGCCTTCGAGCAATTGTTGCACTGTTTAACAGTGTGTATCTGTTGAGAGTGGGTATATGTGATTGGATCGGTCGGTTGTAGACATTAGTAGTTACTTAGAGGATCCAGAATGAATCTTGAGGAAAGTACAGATAGATGTTGAAGGTAGTATTGGGTGCGTACTATTGAATGCACATGATCCATTCTCGAACCAATGAGGATTTCGGGGATTCTAAGGAGTTGATGGAGGGTAGATTGTATGATTTGGCACTATGATTCACTGTAGTGTATCTTTGTCCTTATCGGTTTATCAGTTATGGTTGTTCAAGCTGAAGAGAGGTCTAGTGAATTGTTTGGGACATAGTGGCCATGTCAGATTGCATTTGAATGGTGTAGACCTAGATGAATTAGTTGATTTTGACATCTTGAGGGACTTTCTCGCGGAAGTTCCAGTTGATTTGTGGGAATCAAGAAGTAAGCAATTGTGATGATCGACTTGAGGATTGCAACCGGAGGCTGAATACTTGGCAGATGGATTAGGATGTCGCTATCTTTGATGGGGGTTATGTTCTTCCAGCTTTCAGTGTTCGGAGGAAAGAGAGAGCAAACATGTGATTTTCAGAGTTGGGAGGTAAATCCAGCATGGGGCTAGATAGTTTTGGTTTTTGGGGGAAAGTATGGCAATGTGGTAATGAACAAGAGGATTCTTGTGGTATGGTTGCCTTGAGATGAGATCAATGGTCTGCTTTCTTTGAATATAGTTAGGTCGGGTGCTAGTTGATTGTTTTAGGTGAGCAAGGAAGTGAATCAGGAACGAAAAATTTTGTTGTCTCTGATATCCCGACTATGAGGTTGATGTATTTTGTATTTTTGAATAATTATCATGATGAATTGGTCATTGGGGATTTGTTAATGAGGTATGGGGTAGTCCATTTGTTTCTAGATAGAGAATCGGTGTTATGAATGTACTGTCATAATTATTACTTGTTCATTTGCATGAGATTCTTGATGATAGAGGCGGTTATGATTGGGAAGTTTCCGAAGTCTCCATCTGAGATTCAAAATCTCGTTGAGGTTTCTTAGTCTTTATCTAGAAGATCATCTTGCGTTATGTTATACATTCCAAGATTCAGGGATGGTATGTACCCGATTGATCCGGTTTGAGATATGGTTTGTTTGCATTGCTAGTTGGTGGTGTTTTGAACCCTAAGTGGGGGAGAACTAGGTATTCTGCTTGGAGGATCATCGATTTTTTTGAGTTTATGGTTGTGGAATAACGGGTCACAAGAATCTACGATTTGGGTATATGAGACTTTGGTTCAAGATTTGGACAGGACGACGGTATTAACCAAGCTGCCATAAGATATATGTGTTCTGGAATGCAATATTTTCCTTCATGGCAGGAAGCTATTAGATGAGGAGCTCAGTTTAGCCAGTGGTTCCTTTTAGGAACGACGATGAATAGGTAAAGACCCGTTTGGGTCGCTCAGGTTGAGTATCAATTGTTGAAGGATTTGTTAGCTCGTTGTATAGATTGCAATCTACAGTCTAGGATGGGCAATTATTGATCGGTCAATCAGCTTCAAAGGTTAGTATGTTTAGTTCCTCATGGGATTTGATCAACAGTGTATTGGATCATTGGATTGGTTGTCAATGCAATCTCGATTGTTGGTCATTTCGTTCATCGTTAATATCAAAGGTTCTTTGAAAATTTTGAGTTGTATCAATTAAAGTTCAATGGATGTGTCGACTTATCATCAATTTTGTATGTTGTATATTGTGGCATGTCGTGTCGGCAAGGTTGGTATTTTGATTAAAAGAGGTAGTTATGTATCGGTGGAATCTGTTCTGTTGCAATCAATGTGTGGGATCTTGTTTCAGTCATTCATGAGGATGTTTCTGTTAAAGGTTGAGGTTCGTCATTTTGTTAGATCTACTGGTACTTCACCCTTTGGGTAAGGTTGTGAGAAAGAAGGAATGTAATAGATCTAGGGTTGGTTATGGGTTCCCTTGAGGGGTGTATATGGGATGAATAAGATAGCAAAAGAACACATGGTCCGAATTTATTAGTATGGTTATTATTTGGTTTATAGCATTTGAATTGGAACAAGAGTACAACTGCCTACCTTATTCTCTGGTTGTGTGAGACCATGTTTTCGTTTGGTTTTGCGTTGGTAACAGCCTGTGATGTGAAATGAATTATGTGTTATAGGAAGGTATGGATCATGTTGTGTTGAGAGGGATGTTTATTGGGTTCATGCAGGTTCGTGGGTTAATGGTTAAATACCTTTAGACCTCTGTGGTGCTGGTCGTGACTCTTTAGGCCAGTGATGGAATGATGGCAAGATCAGCGTGGTACTGTAAGCTTATCATTCTGCTGGCTAGAGTGTGTCACGATGTATCGTGAATCGATGGTTGTATGACTCCTATGGGTGAGACATGGCAGTCATTTTATTGAGACTCTTAGATCCCAGATCATTAGTATTATTGTCATGGTTTGGTGTTAGTGCATTTTTAGGAGTCGGGAGACTCAGTGACTAGCTGGTTTGGATTGTGTGGATAGTAAATTTTTGTTGAGAGTATTAGTTGTACCTTAGAAGTTTCTTGCTAAATGGTTGCATTTGTCGGTCTCTGCTTGATTGTGGGCTATTGTTAGGAGCTAGATTACCAGAGATAGGCTTTAGATCTGAAAATTTGGGTCATGAGGATCATTGATAATTTCTTGAATGACTTGTCAAGTGGCTGTACACCTAAGCTAATGAGGGATTTGGATGCAACGTGAGATTCTTGGATGGACCATCATTATGCTCATGGGAGGAATGGGTTGGTGATGACTTGTTAGGAGTCAAGTGTGTATTGAAGGTTTTTTAGCATAGTTTCCTGATTAGGGATTAGTTGAATTTCACGATCAGTATGTTTTGAGTATTCTTTCTACATGATTTGGTGGTGCTCCTAATTAGGGATTGGGGGTAGGTATGACAAATGGATGATCATTAGTCTTAGGGTATGGTTCCTAAAGTTAAGACTGACGGCTCCCGATTTTGGGAGTTTATTGATGGAGTTAGTTCTAGTTTCATTTTTGAGAGTTCCCGGTTTGAATGACTCTCTCTGGAAGTTTGGTCTTATAGTTAGGGAGAGAAGGATAGTTGTTGCAGTTGACTATTTTCAAGTTATTGGGTTGTTTGTTGGAAATTGTGGGTTATTGAGTGGTATCTCAAGTTTACTTTATAAGATGCCTTGATTTTGAAGTGGTTAGAGGAAGCTTATGGAAGATGTTGGCGTTGTTTTCTGAGATCCTAACCAAGACGGATTTCGAGGATAAAATCCAGTTTAAGTGGGGGAGAGTTGTAACATCCTGTTTCGGAAAGTTTCTTATTCGGGATTGTGGATAATAAATGGATCAAGTAAAGGCTCTAGGCTTCAATAGAATAGGGTTTAGACCCTATTAGATGTGGATAATATTGGTTATGTGATTTAAGCCTTTGGTTTGTGCTTTGGTGTCAAAGGGTAAAATGAGAAAAGTGATGTTTTAGACTTCTTTCATGAATTAAGGATTTTAGTTCGGTATATTTCAAGTCAAAATTAACTAGATAAGGTTGTGGGGATCGTCAATACCTTTCCGTGGATATAAAGATCGCCAAAAACGGAGTTGAAACGAATAAGTTATGGCTCATTGAAGCTGGATGGATTTGGATGAAAGACCATTGCCATGGAGTGGGGATCAAAGCCCACGACGTGGCAGTTGCCACAACACGACGAAGCGTAGCCATGACACGTCGATCAATCAGGCCCAAACCTATGATTTTACTGGGGTTTCAACGTATTTAAGCATAAGGTTTCGACTTTTTTGCCATTTTATCAGCCTCTATCACCTCTAGAACCCATTGGGAGAAACCCTAGCCTCCACCTTCAAGATTTAAGCTTCTCCTCTCTCCTTTCTCCTCTTTTGGATGTTCTTTTATGTTATTTTGATAAATTTTAAAAATAAAGAAGGATCTTTTGGTGGCAAGGAATGATGCTTCAAGTTTGGATCCATCAAAGACACTACGTTTTTGGACTATTATAAGTATGAAGTTCCAATATTTCCATCTAGTTATTTAGATCTTGTCATTTGGGGGGGGGGGGGGGGCACTTTTGGTCCATTTTATGGGTGATCTTGGAGTTGAGTGGACTCCAACATCTTTTGACCAGTTTAGAATGCTTCATGGACCTCACGGACTAGGAAAGTTGTGATCTTTTGCCTTCCCTTATAGCTATGCAAGTTATCTTGGTCCTTTAGGTAATTTTGGTGTATTAAAGTTTAGATCTTGGAAGACTGAGACATTGTTATGTATAAAGTTGGAAACTTTATCCGTCTAAACATCATGTTGATTCAAATATGAAGGTTTAAGACTTAGACTTAATGGATTGAGTTAAGAAAGATTCATTTTGGTTCCCTTTGAGACTTGAAGTCTACATCTTGATTGTTTGGATGTTCCTAATAAATAAAGTTAGAAACTTTATCCATTAAGACCTTGCAAAAGGATTATATATGAGATTTGGAGCTCCTGAACTCGGAAGAAAATGGATTAAGCTCGTTTGAGCTGTGCAGACCAGTCCCCATGGCATGGCCTTAGGCTGCCACAACATGGAGACTGGGATCCATCGACAATTTTGGCATTTTGTGCCCACGATGTGGCCAATGAAGGCCATGAAGTGGAGGGCTGCTGTTAGCGATTTTGACCTTAGCTTTGGCCGTTAACTTTTTGACCGACTTGACTTTTGGTAAAACCTGGGTAGAATTGAGTATTTGACTAAGGATTGGTCTCGGTTTGGTTTTAGGAAGCTTGGGTTGGTTGCGCTGTTGCTGAGGTAGCTGTTGAGTAGTTCATGTGAGTCTTCTCACTGTACTTGTGGGTCGAACACAACAATGCCGACCCACTGGATCGTGTTATGTAGAATGCTAGCTGTCTTTGTGACTTTTTCATGTATTATTAGATTGAAATAAACCCTAGGGTTGGGCCCATTATTGCATGTTCATGTTGAAATAAACCCCATTGATAGACCCATTATTTCATGTTCGGGTTGAAACATACCCCAAGATTGGGCCCATGATTGTATGTTGGGTTGGAATATACCCAGGGTTGGGCCCACTAATTAGTATGACATGTGGTATTTTGGGGAACTCACTAAACTTTGTGCTTACAATTTATGTTTAAAATGTTTTCAGGTACTTCAGGTTTCAAAACGAAGGGCTAAGCTTGATTGCACCACATCCCCTGAAGATTTATTCCTCAATGAATGTTTACAAATTACTCTAATGTTTTGAGAATAGTTTGACTCTGATCATCTTTTGGAACAACAAATTAATAGTTTTGACTTTTTTAAAATGAAATTTTTACTCCTATTTTTGGGACGTTACAGGGAGAAGGGGTTGTTGGAGCTTAAAATGTTCTACAATGGTAAGTGATAGTTAGGTTAGAATATCACATTTAGGTTTGTAATATTCCCTTCTCTTCTATAAATAGAAAGGAAACTAGGTCATTTTTTGTGCACCTTACAAAAATATAGAGTGGCTGAGCTCTCTTCTAACCAAGAGTTTTTTTGGTGTCATATTTGTAACTCTTTCTTTGTAAGATATTATTATTTTGCATCGGCCAATCATCTCACAGGATCCTACAACAAATGTAACTTTTGCAATATGCATGTATTCGTTTGGTGCTATAATAAACTAAAAGCCATATAATTTTCTAATTCTAGGGAGAAAGTTCGTTGTCATTTACTAAATTCCTATACTAAAATATTATCGAATGTGATATTTACATCATGACTGCCGTAAGATGATTCCCCTGTTTTTCCCCTTTTCCCTGAGGTATTATAATATGTTGTGAACAATACTTGATTATATTATTTTCAAATAAATTTTGAAAAATATCGTTGAAACTAGTAACTTGATTTTAGACAAGATTGTGGTATTTCAATTAAACCTAAAACTCAGCTCTATTTTAAATTAAAGTTTTTAAGCCGCCGATAATTATCGTAGGGTTAAAAACGTGATTCAAGTACAATTATTATCCAAATTTACCGGTTAAAAAATGAGCCGTAATGGCAAGATACGAGGCCCATGAGTGATGTGGAAAGGTCACATTGTTAAGGACACAATATGTTCATAATTTTCGAAACCTAAAATTATTATTTTGTAACATTCAGAAGTTTTTATTGCAACTCGTCCGAGGATATTATGACTTAAAGAAGTTTAACTTAGTTGAAGCTTCATTTTCACAATATTCGAAAGTATTGAGTTGCTGAAGTGTGCTTGGGTGACAACGTTTCTTGGATCACAAATTTCATGAAGGATTCTTGTAGTTCGTCGTTATTGTATAGAAATAACATGTTATGCCAGTATTAGTTTGAGTTGGGTACATGACTTGTTTAAGTGCCTTGGATGGTGCGTATGATTTTTCAAACATGGTGTTTCCATTGTTTTTTTAGAAAATCTTACTACATCTTTTGCTTACGAATTTTCAAAATGGTGTTTCGATTGTTTTTGAAAAAACTTACTACATCTTTTGCATCCACCCTTTTCCCGTTAGTCGTCAATTGAAATGTATCGAAGTTGTCCCAAATTTTAGGTCTCGAGAATTCTTAAGTACAAATATGACATCTTCATTGATATAAATTTTTGTTCTTCCATGGACGAATGACTTTTATCGGAATTGAATAAAGAAGTGAAGAATCGAGATTGTGATAATTCAAAAATAACAAAGATTATTTTGACCGTTGTGGTAGAATCAATACATTCAACATACATTTACGCTAGGTCTAGATGGGTAACATGGCCATTTTGGGGTAAAAATAGTTATAAACAAGTAAATAGTTGTTGGGTATATAAAAATATAATTTTGTTTCCACTGGTTATAAAGAAACGAGATATAAATACAATAAAATCACGGTCTGTCCGTTTTTCTTAAACCTATTATAAACAAGTGACTAGGATTTATCCGGTTAGGTACTTAGGTTACACTTAACCATTGGATATCAGTCTTTTTACAAATCCGGTTTGGATATACACGATACATCTCTACCTCTTCAACACACTTCTAAACCTTATAAATACTAAGGTTGTGTTTGTTTTTTTTTTAAAAAAAAAGCTCTTCTAACCTCTTAGTGTTGCGTGGTGCAGCACACACGCATCACTTTTAAGTTCGCAACAGTTTGTTTTTTTGCAGACTTCGGGCTCAAAAACCTCTTTCCGTCCTCTTCCCCACACAACATTGGGCTTGACTCTTCTAACCACTTCTAACCTCATCTAAAAAAAACACCCTACGCTCTAAACAAAAACGCTGTTCCAGCACCTTCTTCTTCGTTCGTTCTCCTTCTTCTTCTCGGCACCCTTCTCATCGATCCTGTTGAAGACCAACTCCAGCCGCCGCTGCCCCTCCCTCGCCGGTCGCCAGTCGCAGTCCCCCCTCCGTTGCCGGTCGCCCATGCTGCTGCCATCGTCTTCAACATCACGTGCGATCTTTGCTTCCATCGTCTTCAACATCAGGTAAGTTTTTTTTTTTCTTCATGATTTCTTATGCATTTGAGTACCGATTTTGTTGCTGAGATGTGAAAAATCTTTGCTAAAATCTTTTTTGAATGTCGATTTATGATATAATTGTTCTTTAAACAGATTTTCTGCTCAAATTTATATTTAGGTTTATGAATTTTTGTACTGAATTGTTATGAATGTTGGGTAAAATCATAATTCTTGCTGAAATCATATACTTATATGATGAAATCATAAACTTATATGCAAGTTTATATGTTAAAACCATTAATCTCAAAAGGTGAAATCATAAATCTTTGTTGAATATGTTAAAGTCTTTGCTGAAATGGTTTTTTTTTTTTTTTTTTTTTTTTTTTTTTTTTTAAACTTAATTACTGAATTGTTATTACTTGTATTTCTTGAATGGAGATCAAGTTTATGTTTATATGCAAGTTTGTGCTTAAACCGTTGAATATACTAAACTTATTTGTTGATTGTGTTGTATAATCTTTGCTTATATGGTTTTTTTGTTCATTCATGATGTATTATTGTTGATTATGCTAAACCTATTTGTTATTACCGTAATCCTCTACAATGTCTTGAAGTGCTACGCATGTCCCATGAATCATTTGTCCGACTATGTGCTCATTTTAGAGTAAACTACACGTTAAAGGATAACAAACATGTGTCGATTGAGGAGAAGATGACTATGTTTTTTATGATGATCGGTTATAACCAACGTTATGTGATTATCAAGCAGAGATTTCAACACTCAAAGCAAACAATTCATAAGTTTTTTCATGAAGTATTGGACAAAACGTTGCTTTTCGTACATGACATTATAATACCAACTTCTTTTAATTCAAATCCAAATATTTTGGGA